>NC_136814.1:7036086-7091758 GCF_951394365.1 Tetrao urogallus
TCTCTCTCTCCCAAGTTCGCCCCTGCCCCTTTTGGCTGAAACTCCTTCCTCTGCAGCCCAAATTTCTGCAAAAATGCAAAGCAAACTCATCGGAAGGTTCCTAGGCTGGGCTACACATCTGCAAGACTCGCTCTGGTTTTGCACTACAGTCTCCCTTGCTGGTCAATAGTTTCCAGTGCCAACATGAAGGGCTGGTCAGTGAGGGATCCAAGTCACGGTTGCATGGTTGATTTAAAATAAAAGAGGCTTCAGACCAGGGTACCACTAACGCTGCACCACCATAGGGCGAAGAACTCATGCGAAGGACTCCAGCCCCAAGAGGCACCATCGGATGGCCCTGCTGCAGGGCAGGCCACTGCTGACAAGGCCTCTGGAGCAGATATTGACTCGGGTTGTGGTAGCAGCAAGCCTTAACAAACAAAAAGGCTGCCGACAAAATTATTGGGCTAATGGCTAAATTGGAGAGTCAATATAAATAACATTACGTGCACTTGTTACCACTGCAGTTGCACTGCCTGTCTCCAAGTCAAGGTAAGAACAGCATGCAGAGGGGCACACCGTGGTGTGCTGTTCATTAACTAAAGAGCAAAACACATTCTTCCAAGCACTGAGAATGTGAAATAAGAGAGAGAGGAAAAACAAACAAGCAAACAAATAAAAAGAGGTCCTGGCCAACAAACAAAAAACTTGACCGTAAGTACATAAATAAAAGAAATAGCCCACTATTACAGGTGATAAAAACTGTGCTCAGCATCGGTGATATATATCTTCAGAGAAGTTTGGCGAGCACAGCCCTCTTGTGGGCTCATTTGTGTCTGTGTAGCAACTGGAGGCTGGGAGCAGCCGGCTCCTCCAAGTGCTGGGTGCAGCTCTGTCCTCTGGCTGCAGGTACCATCCGTCATCCCCTCGCCCTGCAGCGACGGAGCCACTGCCAGCAATTTGTCAGCATCACTGGGGCTTATTGTTTTCCTTCTGAAGTTTTATCTTATTTTCTTTTCCTAAATTAAATACTTATTCATTAGAGAAGAAGGAACATGTTATGCTTGAAATGTTCTTCAGATTTTGTTAAACTCCTCCCTTTCTGAAACCTTCCCACAATCCCCTCGAGGGCAACCAACTACCCTCTGCAGAAATATCTGCGCTCCCTACAAGGCAGAACTTCAAGGGGAAAGGGTCTGATTCGTCAAGTCATCGCACCCACCTCCTGCAAACGGAGCTTGCCTAATTAGCAAAGGTTTGCTTTTTGCATATTTGATCAGCTGGGTCATACTGTGTCCCCAGCCTCACTGGGATGAAGCACTCAATACAACTGCTCAATATCCTAAGTATCTAATCCATAGCTCTGCTGCTGGAGCTCGAGCTGCATGATGGACAGAGCTGGCCTTTGCAAACCACAAGTTCTATCCCACTTAATTTCTGGAGGGCAGGGTTAGTGAGAACCCTCTCACAGCCCGCTCCCCATCCAGTGTGGAAGGAAGTTTCAGAATCCCCTCTTTTCATTGGGAAGAAAAGCTTGACACGCACAGACTGATAAGTGGGATTGAAACGACATTCCCCACGCATACACTGTTTATGTCATTCTCTGTCACGCCTAGGCTCTGGAGGACCATGAAATCCACAGCCATGATTGCTGTGATTCCCTGACCCAGGTCCTGTGCCCCCCGAACATCTACTTGCAAGCTCACCAAGGCCAACAATATACCTCCTGCCCTGCACATCCCATGCAATGCAAAACAAACCAAGAGTACACACAAGATCTCAACCAACTATGAGACAGATGCCTTATAGTGCCAAGAACACTGCTGCAACCTGCTTTACACAACTGTGATTCAGAGGGAAAAGCTAAGAAAACCACAGCAAAGGCACGATCATCAGGTTTGCATAGAGAAAATGTGCTACATGTCTGCACAAATAAGGACGTCCAAGTGACAGACACGTAAGAACTTTTCCTGCAGCTCAGCAGCACAGCAAGCAAGACCTTCATGCTGTTGGGTGCAACGGGGTTTGGTGAACTAAAAACCAGAAGGAAATCAGCACAGAAGTATTGGCACTGACCTGGATTCCTTTCCTATCCCTGGAAAAGTCACAGGTTTCTATCTTTAGTTTTCCCCCTATTTCAGTGAGGATAAGGCTCCTCGCTGACTCCTGTTACTTCACAGCATCACAGGAAAAAGAGACATGAGGACGTCCTTGTGAGTGCAGCATGCTGCATAGGAATGTTTCTGAGAGACAAACCAACAAAATGAAATGAGAGAAGGTACCAACACAAATATCAGAGAGGATGAGCAATGGGAAATGATTGGGACTTTTATTGATGATTTTCATAGAGACAACACTTCACCCAAAGGGACCAAAGGCAAAGACCCTCCAGCAGGCACCCCCAGGTCAGCTCTCTCCATCAGCCCTGCCATTGGATCTCATTGCTAACCCTACCCAGGTTCAGCAATGAGCCAACACCCATGAGCAGTGCAGCACTGGTACCCCCAGCCCTGCAGCATGTCCCACGTTGGGTTGGCCACATCTCGGCCTTTCTTGTGCATCGTGGCTCCAAGGCCAGCACTGCCTGCTCAGCTAGGTTCGTCGTGTGTTGTGCAGGGTGTGCATCTCCCACACAGCAAACAGTGACTAGTCCTTTCTATTTCAAGCAGCTCTGCAGTGTAAACCCGTCTCCTCCCTTTGATAAGGGCCCTATCGCTAGATAGCATTAATCCCCATCCCTCTCTCGGCACAAGGAAATACAACTTTGCAGGCAGGGTAGATAAAATCACTGCTCCATGCAGTTGTGGTTTTTTGTTTTTTGTTTTTTTTTAAGTGGGGTGTCTGATATCCTGCAAAAATGTGCACGAGGACAGCCCCGAACAGCACTGACAGCGTGCAGGGTCTCAAGGTGCAGTAGTCCTCCCCAGCTCCTACTGTATTCAATAGGACTGAAGCATTTTCAGTGTCTTTCTAGACCAGGAAAAAGGCCTTCCGAGACAAACCGAGATTCCTGTTCAATATTTCATGCAATGATTCCTCCAAAGGTGTAAACAGGAATAATGCCTCTTCACTTAGCCAGCAAACGAGCGTCTGCCTTCCCTTCCTTTTATTGCCTTTACATGTTAAATGCCATTTAGACGGGGATTTGCCAGATGCCCAGCTTTGACTAGGGCTCCGCAGGTTGTGGGAGGCCTAGCAAGGTTCCCATCCAGATCTGCAGGTGGATTTAGGGAGAGAGGATGCACTCGACTCTCCCAGCAGCCACCCCTCACCTTTCTCCCTGACAGGGACCCACAGGGAGCCACGTACTTCTGAGCCCAGATGTGCAACCTCTCTGGCAAACTGCTTCACTTAGAGCAGTAAGCCACATTTCCAAGGCATGCCTTGAAAAACCAACGCATCCTCCCAGAAGATCTTTGGGAGCAGTTACCTTTTGAGAAGAGAAAGTTAAATCGCTGGGGCACCACCTACAAAAATTCCTGACAAGCACAAAAGCAGTGCTCTGCCCAAGCACCCCAACTCTGGCTGCCAGAGAGGGAAGACACTATGCCAGCCTTTGCTCTGCCATGGCCACGCTTCCTTCCAACCCCATCACCAGCAAGAACACTGAGTGCATGTCACAGCCATCAAATGGTCTTTTAGCTAAGTGACAACAGACACGATTTGGCGTCAGCACATTTTGATTACGGCGCATTGTTAGCAGGATTCAAAAGAGCACTCACATCGCGGTATCGTTCAACATAAAAATTAAATTGCGACGTAATGAGCTTCGTTCCAGCTACACCTTTCCTTCTGAACAGATCCCATACCTGCAGAGGCCGTGCTGGGTGTGCAATGTGTTCCTGATTACAACGCATACGTATGCCTAATCTCGAGGGCGCCGCCTTGTTTTCGAAGGCGCTCAGCAAGTCACGCACTCGGGTACGTGCTGCCCGTTATCTGCAGGAGGCTTACAACTGGAATCCCTGTGATTCACATTTTCCAACGCTCATGTCCAAACCCTTCCCCAGACCAGCTCCTCCACACTCTGCTGTTTCACAACCCGCCGCATCTGCAGCCAGGCAGAAGCAAGCCACACGCCAGGCAGCTGCTGGCCACAACGGCGACCGTCCCCAGGCGGCGGGCACATTGTGGGATGGCGTCCAGCCCAAAGTGGCCATGGCTCCCCACCGCCTCTACCCACTCATTGAGGGATGGCTGGGAAGCACACAGCTGGCTTCCAGAACCACCCCGAAGAGTTGGGCTGGGAGGTCCCTGAGGCTTCGCCGTTCCTCCTGAGGAGGGTGTGGGAAGCGAGCAGTGTTGCAGCCACGTTGCTGGCTCACTGGGGTCAGCATCACCCTGCACCTTGGGATGGATAGGCCGGCCACCACCCCACTACTGCTTCCTGCCAGCCATGTGGCCCCACTCCTTCTGCAGGACTTTGAGGGTGCTGCTACTTCCTTCCACCCATGTTTACATTACGCTTAAAATGTGAAAGACAGCAGAAGCGGACAAAACCAAAGCATAAAGCAACTGAAAGCAACTTCCACTGTCGGGCTTTAGGTTCAGCAGATTGTTTCCCAGTGGCAACAAAATGGAAGCATTTTGCTTTCTTCATGCTGTTTTTCTAAACTTCGTGCAAAGTGAAATAATGAATTTCTGTTAACATACCACTTAGCTTCACATAAATCCTGTACCTCGCTATTGCTATATGACAGATTAACTAAGATACCAACAGCTACACTGCACAGCCCTACCCCATGATGTAGAATGAGAAGCAGAAAAGTGGAGCTCATGAGCAACTTGTTGTCTTGCCCCAAAGCTTCAGGGGCAGCCCAGAAAAGGCACCCACACTCAGCTGCCTCCTCGTGCTGCCAGTGGTTGTGTTTACCACCCTGTCCCTCTGCCATCACCGCACTGCTCTCAGCCATATCCAGATCAACACTGTGGCCCAAAATGAGGGATATTTCTTAAATTCCAATCACAAGGACACTTCCCTCATCAACAAATATCTGGCCAACCCATTCACACAGGATACTTTTGTGGGCCAGCAAAGAGCTCAGGGCCGAGGCTAGCACAGCATGGAGCATCTCAGTGCACACAGCTGGGAGCAGAGGGGCCCTCCCTGCCTCGATCCTAAAACCAAAGGCAAAACTGCCACCTCCTCAGTCCCTGGCATGGCTCCTTGCGGCAGCAGCCACGTCTTGCTCTAAGGGCTGACACACAGCTCGTCAAACTGGGTGCAGTCCTGGCCGGCTCATGACAGGGCTGAACTCTATCGGTCTGCTTTTGCCCACGCACACCAAGGCTGCTCTTCAAAATCCCCTCCAACAACGAGACGAAATTCCTCACATTCAGACATCATTTTCCGCTGTTTCTGCTTGCACAGACAGCAGTGGCCCTGCACCCTTGCAAACGGGACAGACAAAGCAGCAACAGCAGCAGTGGAGCTTTTAATCCGCTCTTCTCCTCTCCTACCGACAGCGCCGCAGCCTTAAATGGAGCTGGTTAAAAGCCAGTCTCAAAAACACGAGCGGTGCTCTGACCTGCTCTGCAACAACAGTGCAAGGGGACAAAAACTTCAACACCGGCTGAATGAAATGAAAATTACAAGGTAAAGGTCGCATTCCCTGAACTTGTGCCAACTGCAAGACTCTTACATTACAGCGCCGCAGCTTTCCAAATTTTAAATACAATAATTTTCTGTATTAAGGGCCCAGTAACCCTAATGGAGGCATAATTAGGCATTTATGCCAGGCCCATATGAGAGAAGCTTGGAAAACTTAAATAAACTGTGAATGGCAGGATTAATACCACAGCTTTTCATTTTGTACAGCTGTTTGAATACAGTGCACTGACTGTGATGGCATCAGCTGTTGCTTTACTCTCGGTCAGTATTTCTGAGGTTAAAACAGGCAGTTCTTTTAACCAAATGAATAATTACCCCTCTCATTGTTGGCCTGTTTGCTTCAGCAAAGAGGGGCTGGATGCATATTTGCTTTACATTTAAAAAAAAAGAAAAGAAAAAGAAAAAAGAAAAAAAAAAAAAAGAAAGGAAGAAAGAGAGGAAGAAAGAGAGGAAGAAAAAAAGGAAGAAAAAGAGGAAGAAAAAAAGGAAGAAAAAAAGGAAGACAGTAAACGAAAAAAAATAAAGAAAAAGCCAAACTGCAAATAAAATTAGACGGCCCAATGCAAAGCCCATTTGACGCAAAAAGGAGAATTGTAATTCAGTGCAATGGTGAGTGGACGGGGGAGGAAGTAATGCCGTTTTGGAGATCATCTGCACAAGTGGGAATATCATATAGATGCCGGGAGAGTCCTTGAGAAAACATCTCACCTCGGCCCCAACAGGAGAGGAAAGAAAATACTTTGGTGAAACATAATTCGGTGTTTCTAGGAATAGCTCCAGTAGCAAACTGCTTACCAGTGCAACAAGCCTTATAAATTTCATTGTGAACGGGCAACGGCAAGTGTACGACACAGCACAGCATCTGCACGCACAGCTTAGCCAGTAATAAGTAAAGAAATGTGTTAGTTAGGAGCTGTAGAAGACACCAGAAAATCCTTCTAACAAGAACTCAAGCTCAGTGACCTTCAAGCATGAATACAAAACAGTTCCCAAAACTGTCTTGCTGCGTTTTTTTCCTAGTTCAGGTGAATTACCCTTCCCACGAATTAATTTTCAGTCCTTCGTTTTATGGTTAGAAATATCAGCTGATAAGCTTTAATTGCGATTTCCTTAAGCGCTTGCTTCTTGGTGGACACGGAACAAACTCTGCATATGGGTAGAACTCACCATGCAACAGCCGCGTGCACAGTCCAGGAGGAGAGCTGGTACCATGGGGATCCTGACACCACATCCATGCAGGCAGTGCCACGCAAATTGCAGCCCTGGGCTCAGGGTTGGAGGATCCGACCACAGCCCTCTGTTATACAGGCAGCGGTACAACAGCATCGCTCTCAACCTGAAGGAGCACCAGGCACGAGGCCGCTGGGGGAAGGCGAGCAAACCAAAAGTGGATGTGGCTGCTCTCATTGAAAAGAAAAGTGGCCTACTCCAAAGGGGATTAGGCTAAAGTGAACTACGGCCACTTTACTTCTGAATGAGAGCATCCACACAATAGCGCAATGCGCTTTAACTAATGCACTTTATTTTTACACCCAGGCAATTTGTCTTACCTCTCCTGAGTGTCCTTCTGCAGACTCGCCCCAGGACCCATCGAGTTCCCAGGCCAGCAGGAGCCTTCGAGCAGCCCCGCAGGCCACTGCATTTCCCTGCAATCCCATGACAGCCAACACGCAACTGGGGAGAGAGAGCTGGGGAGAGATGCTTCCCTGGGGTAGATGGGGTTCTCTCATGCTCACAGAGACCAGGCCCTGAACTACACCACAGCAAGGCCCTCCCGCAGCCATCAGCCTGCAGGGCTCCTGCTCTCACCTACATCCCCAGCCTAGGCTGGATCTTACTTATTTTCCCCTTTCTCGCAGGTGGTAAACAGGGAAAAGCAACCAAGCTAAGAAGGCAGCTGAAGGCTGGCGAGTTGTCTTGAAGCTGCATCACAAAATATCAGTGGTGAGAGAGATACCAGGTCATTAATCAGGGACAGAAATACGTCCAAATAACACAAAACACAAAATGTGCGCTCTATTAGAGGTTGGAGTCACCCTCTCCAAAACACTGTTGCAACGGCAGGGAAATAAAAAAAAACAACCAACCAACCTAAACAGTCATTTACAAATTTGCTGGGTGAGTCAAAGCCTGTTACAAGCAACTGAGCATCCGGGGAGCGAGGGAACGCGCCAAGGACACGCGATGGTACGGCAGCACACCCGGCTCTCCTCGCACACAAACCCTGGCTGGGAAACGACTCCAGAAACGTTCCACAATTTTAATGACTGGTTCGGAACAATCCTCGTCTTTATTTTCTGAAATTTGTTTAGATTATACAAGATAGCTCCTCACTGCGAGCTCATGTGACCAAAAAAACCCCAAACGCAGCAATGCAAAACAAAGAGGAGACTCTCTAATTTAAAGAAGCTGTGCCGGATTTTCGCCGTGTTTTAAGCTGCTTTTTTAAAGCAGTATTTATCAGTGCGACCTACGCTTACTCGTTTTGATTGAGTGCGTTATAATCTGATTTTTTCAGTGCTAACATCACCCGCTCTGGGATCCAGCAACCCGTGTGCATGTGCGGGGCCCATTGCTTTCACTGCTACCTGCATACGGGTAGAGAGGGAAGAATCAAACCTGTGCCCAACCAGGACTAAACCTAAAGCAAAGCTCATTTTGCTCAGCTCATTTCTAAGCTGCCCCAAAAGAATAACCTGCACCGCGTTCCGAATCGCGATGACACCGCGAGCTCCCGCTTACGGGAATGCTTTGGGGCAGGTTGGCGGATGTTTATGACAAGTTCCAGAGTTTCCTGGCTGATTCTAAAACAGATATTGAAAAAAAACAAAACAAAAAAAAACAAAACAAAAAAAAAAAAAAAGAAAAGGAAAATCAAAATTCTGCTTTGCGAAGTTTAGTTTAGAAAACTTCATACGAGAGCTGGACCTGAGCACGGAAGGCTGCGAGTTTTCCACCCAGCAGTGAGGATGAATACTTTCGGACTCACAAGTGATTATAACAAAAAAATAAAAATCAGCAGAGATTCTTGAATTCAAACGAAATAACAGATGAGAGAAAATACATTCAAAGCTGTATCTCTTTAACAGCATATTTACTTGCTTTAAGAAACCTGCTTTTGCTAACGCCATTGCAGCCGCAGTGCTCCTGATGGGAACAGGCCCTGAATAGAAATGAACGCGCCCTATCTTTTACTTTACGCAGCCTGCTCAGCTCCTAAATACTGCGGGAAAAAAGAAGCAGCCCCCAAAAAGGCATAAAAAGGACTCATTGGCTCAATGTGGCATAAAGTCAGGGGCACAGCTCTCCATTTGGAGGTTTGGAAATACTGTTTTACCGGCTCTCCTCCTCGTCCCACATCACCGTAACGCTTTCATTATGCAGAACCGATCTCTGCCTTGCACTCTCAGTGCTGCATCTGCCCGCTCCTCCAACATGGGAATACGCACTGCAAAGGCAGTAACATGTGCAACTTTTCCCACCCCTTGACGCCATACATGCGTTTGAAAATACCTGCAAGGAACTCCTGGAGTAAAGCAGTATCTCTTCACCTCCTTTATTTTTTTCCCCTCCGCCAAAGGCATTATTTTAGCACTGTCTGTAGCAAGCTAGAACCAATAGGTCTGAATATTCAGAGAAGTTATTGTAGTTGGAACGAGTGGATGCCCTCACTGGCCCATCCACCTCCATGTGCAGCACACAGCACATCCCAGTTTACGATACTATCTTCGTAAAGAACATCACATTTAAGCAACATTTCCACCCCTCACGAACATCACTGTCTATCTGCATTTTGTTTGCAGAACCCCTCCAACTGCACGCATTAAAAACACCTACTGCAACATAAATACAAGTGTTTGCTTTACGATATACATATATATATGTGTATGATATACAATCACCCAAGAAGGGCCATCTAAAACACCACAGTTGCAAACATTTAAGACTGTAACAAAAATGACTGCGACTCCAGTATCGGTTTACTATCCTTCAACAATTTCCCTGACAGTGGAGTCAAATAATGTTGAATTATGGACCTTCTTACAGGAAGTCTTATTTCACATTCATTTTTTGATCATTTCCCCCTGCGTACCTATCGGAATCCGACTGTTTGCTGTTTCTACTTAACACATTTCTGCAGATGACATTGGCTTGTACGTGATTCAATTATAATTTGGCCATGTAACGCTGCTCAACAAGTTTATTTCACCTAAGCAAAGCCCATTTTACCCCTCAAAAAAGCCATCTTATGTTGCTAACGTACTTTGAGTGCGGTGGCCACTCTGTTCCCTGCTTTCCTTAAGAGAGGCTTTATCCAGACATACTCCAGGGAAGCGTATCTGCAAAAAGCCCAATTTTACAGCTCAGATTTGAGCACCTGGGAGCCAAGGTGAAGAGCTTCCACCACCCGGCCCCTGGGAGCCGTTCAGAGGATCTGGAGTCCCTAAGAAATGCAATTCCTTCTGTGCGGGTGGGGTTCCGCACAGGACCGACTTTTCCCATCTGCATCACGCAACAGCTGTGTTTTAAATCTTTCCGGGCTACGACAAACATTTGAAAATTTAAACACGCCAATGTTTGAAAAGCTAATGATTAAAAAAAGGTTTATTTTGAAACTCCGGCAATGGGCGAGAGGGTTCAGCGAGGGGTTTAGAGCCACGCTCCCCAGCTCGGTGCTCCCAAGCGAAACCCCAACTCCTGCCCTTTCCTTCTGGAAGCAGCAGCCCGGCGGGTCCCACCCTGGCAGGCAGCGGGGTCGCGCCTGCGGGAGAAGGATGCTATTGGAGTGACCTCTGGCCAGCGCGCCAGTTAAATCACCGAACAATGGCCAGCGTTATGGGGCTTTCCTGCGCAAAATCTGGCATTAGTGTCACTGCCTTCCATTAAGCGGGGGGACTTAAAGGCGCTGGCACGGAGGGGCCTAGGAGGGAAGAATAAATAAGGGGAAACCAATAAATTAAAAAAAAAAAAAAAAAAAAAAACCCTGTTAACTGTAACCTTTACTACCACAATATACGAAAATGTAATTAAACCCATCATAAAAGCTTTTACATACTTACTCTTTTATGACTCTCGAAAGCACAAAGGCGCGCAGCCCGCGCGCACCGCGCACCTCCCGCAATAAACGCACCGCGCGGGGACATCCTAATTAGCCGCAGCGGCGACGAGCACTCAACACCCCATTAGCTGCCCATTAGGGCCCAGATCCTGCCTGCCCCGGCCCCGACGGCGCCGCGTCCCCGGGCAAAGCCCGCGGCTCTGGGCTCGGTCGCGCAACGTTGCGCCTTTTCCCTTCCGCGGGGCTGCGCACTTCTTGCGCGGGGAGCTCCGGGAGAACGGCCGGCCCCGCGCAGCGCCCGCGCTCCTCGGTGAGGTGTAGGGGGGGCCGTGGGACGGGGACCCCCTCATCCCCGACAACCCCCAAAACTGCAGCTTCGTTTCTTTAGCTTTCGCTTTAATAAAATAATGATTCGTTGGGAAAATGGGGTATAAATCTTCATTTTGGAGGCAATTAAAGTGTTGATTTCATTCGTGCCCCTAAGCGATTCTTGTAATTTGCTCAAATAGCTTTATGTACCCAGCACTCAGAGCTTTTAGAAACCCATTTTCTAGTTAGACTTGTTGGATTACAATTCGGATACAACGGCGACGAGGCCGGCTCTCCCCATCCCGAACTCGGCCGCAGGAACCCCCCATCACCCCCCGCGGGGCAGCGGCATCCCGGGAGGCATCGCCCCGGTCTCCCCCCAGCGCCAAACGCCGCAGCTTTTCCCCTTCGCAGCGCTTCGAGGGCACAAAGCCCGCAAGCAGGAGCCCCCCATCTCTCCTCCCCCCATCCCGCAGCCTGAGTTGCGGGGGGAAATACTGGAGCCAGTGCCCCCTCCGCGATGCAACGCACCTTTCTGCCGGGCTCTACGCACAACTCCTGGCTGTAATGGCATAAGCGGTTGAAGGGAACCGCTGTCTGCTCGGCTGTGCCTTCCTTTAACAAAAGGAAACCTCCAGAGTCGGGAGCTGATTGCTCCTAACACCGTATTTACGGAGCGGATCATACGGGAGAAATAACTTGGGCTTCCAGAGGCGGCTGCCGCCGGCCCCCCCCCCTCCTCCCTTTACCCCCCCATCCCCCTCGCTGCCCTCCGCTCGAGCGGGCAGAGAAAGCCGACCCGAAAAAAATAAAGAACCAACTCGCAGCCACCTCCGTTCTGCTCCCGACTTCCCGAGCCCGGCGCTCCCGCACGGGGAGAAGAGAGAGGGGCACACGGCGACGCGGGGTGGGAGAAGGGGAAAAGCTCCTTGCGGCCCCCCCCGGTCCCCCCCCACGGGCACAGCAGCGCAGAGCTCCGCGCAGCACAGCCCCGACCTGGCACGGCCAGAGCCGCTCAGCGCCTCGGGGCTTCGCCTGGGGTTCCGA
This sequence comes from Tetrao urogallus, assembly GCF_951394365.1. Classification (NCBI taxonomy): domain Eukaryota; kingdom Metazoa; phylum Chordata; class Aves; order Galliformes; family Phasianidae; genus Tetrao; species Tetrao urogallus. The sequence goes on from NC_136814.1 coordinate 7,048,092, forward strand.
GCTCTCTCTCTCTCTCTCTCTCTCTCTCTCTCTCTCTCTTTTTTTTTTTTTTTTTTTAATTTTTTTTATTTTTAGAAAACTCGAACCGCAAATAATTCAAACCCCGGGTCCCGTTTTATTTTCTCTCCCCCCCCCCCCCCGCCCCCCACCCCTTGATTTTTTTTTTCCCCTATTAAGTAAAATAAAATGGGCGCGTTTGCAGCAGGCAGGCGTGCACAAAGCAATGTTCACTGAAGTCTAAAAGCGTTCGGCCAAGGAAAACTGACAAGACAGACTAATGAACCGTAGAGACGGGAAGAAAATAGCCAGCATTTGCTAGATTTCAAACCCTCTCTGTCTTCCCCGGACCACCTATCTCGGATTTTATTATTATTTTTGTGTACGGCTCCAGCCGTCCCCTTTCTAAGCCACCAGAAGCCGGCGATTCACGGATAACACTTCTATTATTGTAAAGGGTAAATAAAATAAAGACAAAAATTAAAAGCGACAAGAACCAGGTCGAGTTTGCAGGCGACGCTTTTACAAGCTCATCTCGCCAGGTCGAATCCGGGAGCAAGCCTTAATGAAGCAATAATAGCCGCATTATTCAAAAATTTTCATTTCGATGGAAATTTATCTAAAAGGGACTTAATCATATGCAAATAATAAAAGGAGGCGTAGTGACCCGGCGAGCGCTCTGCATACAGATCTCAACGCGCGGCACTGCGGGACCGTACCTGATCGGTGAGGTTTGCCGACCGCGTTATGTCCTCGCTGTCCGATTTTGATCCGCCCTCTCTATCGTCTATGACCAAATCGATAGGCATTTTTCCTTTCAAACAGCTAATATACCGGTGGCAGAAATTGTCACATAATTCGTGTACCTACATTGAGGTGGGGGGGAGGGTGGGGGGGGGAAGAGGAAAAGGAAAAAGGAGGTGGGGGGGGGGGGGGGGGGGAAGGAAGAAAATATAATCAGGAATGCATAAGTAAAATTGACAAGTGCAACCAGTCTCCCCCTTTCACCCCTGTGACATCCGAAGTCCTAAATAGGGGAAACACACTGCAATTATCCCCCCGAGACCTCCCGACGCATCCAGAATTAGGAATAACTTTCTTTTCTCGCAAAATAGAGATATCCCAGAAAATTGACAGTGACAAGATGATTCACAGGCTACAACATATTCAACACCCGTGTTAAATTCATCTGCTCCCGGAGCTGTGGCCATTAGAGAGGTGACCTGCATGGGTGACATTTAAGGTAAACTATTTAATTTCAGCCGGTGATTTCATCGCAAACCCTTTCCAAAGGGGGATGAGGAGAGGAAAAGGGATTAAAACAACAACAACAACGACAAAACCACCAAGAAAACAAAACGATGCTCAGTGCTGAGATACGCTGCAGGCACCCGAGCCGTACCTGCGCTGCCCGCACAAACGGGGCAGATTTTAGCGCATTTCCTACGGGGTGAGAACGAGCTGCCACCGGCGCTCGGAGAAAGCGGCTGAGGGGCTGTGGACTTTAAAACCTCTCCGAACGTTTCTTTTTATAGGAGAAAAGGGACTGAGTGCCGATGACGGGGAGGCAGCCCTCGCTCCGCTCGGGTGGCACCGCACCGCGGACGCAGCGCCGTTGCGGGGCCGCAGCGCTTTCTCCTCCCGGAGGTGCGCGGTCGTTGCCGGTGGCCAAACCCAGAAGCCGGCCCCGGCGCCCGGCTCTGCTTTGTCTCTGCGAAACGTTACGGGACAGCCCCGTGCCCTCGGCCTGACCCCCGGTGATGGCTCTTCAGATAGAAATAAATAAAGCGACAAACAAACAAGCGAATAAATAAAACAAACCCCATCCCGACTGACTGCCTCCGACCCCGTTTGTCCTTCCCATCCGCCCCCACTTCATCCCCGCTAAATAAATCCTCCCCTTCACCCCCAAACCCCAGTGCCGGGGCTCGGAGCGCAGAGCGGAGCGGTGCCGTTCGGCACCCGGGGCTGCGGCTGAGTACAAAGAGCACAATGAGAGCAGGGCCCGGGCGTGGGGAGCCGGGCGTGGGGCTGCAATTGTAATTAAACTGCGAAGAGAAATGGACGCCGAGATTGGTCTTGACACTAATTACCAGCCAGAAAGACATTTATGCAAATTTACCAGAAGCCTCAACTTCTGCGGGGCTGAAACGGAGGGGGAAGAAGGAGAGAGAGACAAAAAATTACCTTCTCTAATTCCAACAGATGAAACCTTAATACTTGTATGGCTTGGATCATCTGCAAAGACACAAACAGCACGTTTATCCCCCTCCGGGTGGGGCCACTCTTACCCCCCACCCCACCCCCCCCTCCCCTGCCCCGCTTCGCTTTGGTGGTAAATAAAAACTTGTTTTGATTTATGGCGATGCCACTAAAAGTTAATAGCGGCGGCTTTGTGCCCTGCTTAACGAGAAGCGACCTGGAGTTCACCGAAAAATAAAAGCAACGGAGCGACGGGATTATGCGCATCGTAAACATCGCTTTTCGCAAAAAGGAAATAAAAAAAAATAAGTCCCCCTAAACACGGGCGCTTTGGGAAAGCGGGAGGAAGAGTCCTCTCAAAATAGTTCTGCATCCGTGAGGGGGGAAATGGAGAGCGGGGAGATGGGAACGCAGTGTCGGTGTGGCGGTGGCTGTGGGCAGGGAGAGGGGACCCCCCCGCGACACAGCGCCGGGATGGGCCCGGTAACAACGCTGCTAAAAGCGAAGGGCTACAGATCCACGTGAGAGGGTTTCGCTTTGGCACCGCGCGGCGCTTGTCACAGCCCGTAAGGAGAAGGCATAGAAGTTCCCAAAAAAAAAAAAAAAAAAAAAAAAAAAAAAAGGGAAGGGAAGGGGTGGGGGTGGGGAGAGGAAGAAGCGGTGTTAACTCTTACCAAGTTATCCAGTTCGGGATTAGAGGAAAAGAGGGGTTTCTCTGCTCGGATCTAAATAGAAGAAAGGAGAAGGGGGGGGGGGGAGGTGGTGGTGTGTGAAATATACGAAAGATTTGAGATGCGGCAGCAGCACGAGCAGACGTTATTACTTCTCGCTTCGTTACACTGCCGGGCCCACGGTGCAACCCTCCGCGCTCCCACGGAGCCCCGAAACGCTGCGGCCCGGCCCGGCCGGCGGGGACCCGAGATCGGGCACTGCGGGGAGCGCCCACAGCCCCCTATTCGGGGGGCCGCTTCGCTTTGCTTTCGCATCCCACAGTACGAGGGGGGGGGTGGGGGGGAAACGCGCATCTTTATCTCGGCCAAGACTTGTTTTTCTCGTTGGGATTTTTTTTTTTTTTTTTTTTTTTTTTCGGTGCTGACCTGTTTGGCGAACACTGCTATGTCTTCATTGAAAGACTCAGAGGAGCAAACATCGCCTCCCGCTACCCCGGGTTCCCTGGGCGTGCATGTGGCTAATTCACATTTCTCAAAAATCAGTGCTAAAAGAGGGAACAGGGGGTGTCTGCAAGAAAATACAATGGTCACACACACACGCACGCACACACAGAAGGAGGGAGGAGGGAGGGAGGGAGAGAAAGAAAAAAAAAAAAAAAAAAAAAGAACACAAATGAGAGCAGCACGGACCGAACGCACCGACCATCAGTCCCGCGGCTGCGCGCCCGCGGAGCGGCTCCGAGCGTTGCTCCCTACCGACCCCCATCGCCCCCGGCCCGGCCCGCCCGCTGCCGCGCATCTCCCGGCACCCTTCGGCCGGGCTAAGAATAAACCCCAGCGGTTCCAGCAGCCATTTTGAATTAACTTTCCTTCACTTGGAACAAAATAAAAGAAAAGAGTGAGAAATCAAAATAAAACGCGTGTGTGAATGCACAATAACGACCCCGAAATTGTAATCTAAGGACGTACGCTTTCGGGCTTTTGATTCCCACCCCCAACCCCCGCCCGGCCCAGCTGGAAGACTTTCTGGGAGCGAAAGTAAGGATAAAGGAGGGGCGAAAAAAAAGGAAAAATAAAGGGACGCCACCAGCAAAGCCCCTCCAGCACCCGAACCCCTCCGTCAGGGCAGTGACACGGCCGGGAGCCCCACAGCCCCGCACGGCCCCCCCAGCTGTGCACCCAGAGTGACTGCGGGGCCCCCGGCCCCTTCCTTATTGCAAGAGAGGAGCGAGTGCGGGCACACCACGCGCCTCGATGCATACATATATATTTTCTTCCTTTTTTTTTTTTTTTTTTTTTTCCCCCCCCCAAAACTTCATACTTTTTTTTTTTTCTTTTTAATGTTTTCTTTCTTTCTTTTTGTTCTTTTTCCCGGAGGGCACAGCAATGAGCTCAGAGAGCCCTCCGGATTTCTGAGAAAGCGATCGAGTGCTGTGATTTCTCGCCCGCCGCAGCGCGCAACTCTTTGCAGAGCGATTTTTAAGAGGCTTTGAAAGTTCCCCCAAGGAGCGCTGCGGACAGAGGGACCGCACTGCACACCGCTCCTACCCGGCCCGACCCGGCAAGTCTCCAAAAATGTAAAACTAAAATCGTTAAGAGGTTGAGAAAAGCGGAGCAGCTCGGAGCTGTCCCCTCTCTGCAAGCGGGGCGGAAAGTTGGGCAAAGGCACCCGCGCAGGTTGCGCCCTGGGAATATTTCCCCCTTCCTCCTCCGTGCGCTGCTTCCAACTTAGGAGGGGACGACAATGTTTTAACGGGGGGGGGGGGGGGGGAAATAAGATGAGGGGACATTGGGGGGGGGCAACCCGGCGGCCCGTCTCCCAGCGCCGCGCAGGGGCATCCCCCCGGGGCCGCGCAAAGTTGCGCGAGCGCGCAACCGCGCCCGGCACCTACCCGTAGATGGCATCTTTATCTCTCTTGAGGGCATCGTTGACCGAGGCGCCCATGGCGGGGGGCATGGCGTTGGCGTGGGCGGCGTGCGGGTACTGGTGCGAGTGGAGCGGCGGCCCGTGGTTCAGGTGGTGCACGGGCTGCATGGGGCGGGCGCCGTGCGGGTCCCCGTACATGGTGGTGGGGATGCCCACCCCCTCCATGCCGCCGTAGTGGGGCAGCTCGTCGTACTGCGGGGCACAGAGCGGAGAGGGGTCAGCGGGGGGGGGGGGCGTGGGTGCCCCCTCCTCTAGCTCCGGGGGGGAAAAGGCTAAGAACCCCGGGGAGAGGGGGCAACAGCAAAATGCGGTTTATCTCGGCACTCCCCGCGCCCCCCACGGTGTAACTCGGCCCGAGCCGCCCCGCCGATAAACTTTTGGAGCCGGGTACCGAACCGGCAGGATGCGGAGTTCAGCGGTGGGGAGGGAGGTTAAAAAAGAAGGGGAAAAAAAACGGGGGGTTGACTTTGCCCGCCCGCACCCCGCTCCCGGCCCCGGGGAAGGGATTTCTTTGTTAAGGGCGGCGGGCGCGGGTCCCGGGCGGGGGCAGCGCTGTGCGGGGTCCGTGCGGGGTGGGACACAGCTCGGTGGGGGGGACGGGGGGGACGGGGAGCGAGCCCGAGTAGCAACGCACATGGCAGCGCCGCTCGCTTTAATTCGAATTAAAGGGACGCGCTCTTGGAGCCGCACCGAAAATGAAATTTCATAAAAAGGGAGGGGAGAAAAAAATAATAACAATAACAGGGAAAAAGAAAAAAAAAAACGGAGGGGGAGGAATGGGGGGGAAGAAAGAAGAAAAAAAAGTTGCGCCTACAGCCAGCTCGGAGCTGCCCCGAAGGGCAGCGGCGCATCCTCGCAGCGCGGCGGAGCGCTCCTACAGCCAGACACGCGGAGTCGGGCACGGCGCTGGGCAGGAGGAGGGCAGCACTGCCGCCCCCGGCCCGGCCCCGGCCGCAAAGAGAGGGGCCCGAGAGCCGCCCCCGGGATGGGCGCACGGAGCCGGCAGCGCTCGCCGGGAGCGAGGAGCGGCCCGGGCCGGGCCACCGCGCCGTGCCTCGCTCCGAAGGGAGGGGAGGAAAAAGCAAAAAGTTTTTCGCAGCCCTCTGGCAGCCGCGTGTGGGTGTCGTTTCGCAGAGAACCGCAGGTTTGGATACGTACCCTTTGCGCCATCGGCCTGCTCGCTCCCTTCCTACTTCAACTTCTAATAAATCCTCCGTGAGGCCAGCGTGAAAGGAAAGAGCCGCGCGGTCCCCCCCTCTCCCCAAAAATGCAAAAATCCCTCAGCGTCGCCAGCCAGGAAAGCCGCCGGGGGACGTCTTCGGCTCGCCGGGGCTCAGCGGAGCGGTGCGATAACTCAGCATTAAAAAAAAAAAAAAAAAAAAAAAAAAAAAAAAAAAAAAAAAAAGAAGAAGAAGGAAAAAAAAAAAGAGGAGGAAAAATAATAATAATAATAATAATAATAATAATAATGAAAAAAAAATTACAAAAAATTACAAAAAAAAAAAAAAAAATCAGTTCTGTCTCCTTCCTTCTTTTTTCCTCTCTTTCTTTCTCTCCTTCCTCCCTGCCCGCCTCTCTCCCTCTCTCCCTCTCTCCCCCTCTCGTTTCCAAGACAGCGGCGGGGCGAACGCAAATATCCGTTCCCGAGGCGCGCGGTGCCCCTCACGCCCCGCTCCCGGCTCCCATGGCTTTTTGCCACTCCGGCTGTCAATCACGGGCGGTGTCAAGGTGCTGAATGACTGATGGCGATCCGCTGCGTGCGCTCCCACCGCGCAGGACACCGCCAATGTGGGCTTTTGCTCGGGCGCGCTCTCACCAAAAAGGAAGGAAAAAAAAAAAAAAAAAAAAAAAAAAAAAAAGAGAGAAAGAGAGAGAGAGGAAAAAAAAAATTTTTTTTTTTTTTTTTTTGCTGAAAAAAAAATTTAAAAATCGGGGAAGGAGGAGGAGGAGGAGGGAGAGGAGGGGGAGAATTAAAAATTAAAGCGCGCCGGCTCCCTTTATTATGGTTATTATGACGGCGCTGCCGGCGGGGGCTCTCTGCTCGCTCCTCCTCGCCGCGCTCCGCATCCCCCGCCGCCGCCGGCGCGCTCTGCCCCTGCGCGGCCGCCGGGCGAGGCTGGAGGCGGAGGCGGGCGCGGGCCGGGGGCCGGGCGGGGCGGGCGGGCGCGGGGGGGGGGCGCTGCCGCCGCCGCCGCCGCCGCCGCCGCCGCGGGCCGCGCGCTGCCGGGCGTTCTCCACCGCCGCCTCCGCCGCCGCCGCGCAGCGCCGGGCTGGAGCAGACTGCGGGAACCCGGAAGTAGTGGTGGCCATAACAGGTCGCGTCTTACACAATGCGCTGGGCGGCGGCAACTCCGCGGCCGGCGCAGGGGGGCGCGCCGAGCGCCCGGCGGTCGCTCGGCGAGGCCGCGCCCCCCCCGGCCGGCCCACCCTCGGCGCGCGGGCGGGGGGGCGGCCGGCGGGGGGGGGGAGCCGCGGAACCGCGGCTCCCCCCCCCCCCGGGAGCCCCCCCGCCGCCGGCCCCTTTGTCCCGCGGCCGCCGCCGAGTGAGCTCACCCGGCCCCCGGCCGCGCCGCCGCCGCGCCGCCGCCGCCCAATCAGCGTCGCGCCGCGCCTCCATTGGTCGGGGCGGGCGGTAGGGCGCCGCGGGGCGGCGCAGGCTGCGGCTCCGGCGCTGCGCGGTGCGGGGCGGGCGGCTCCGAATATTGGGCGGGGGGGGGGAGGGGGTGTCGGGGTGGAGTAGGGTGGGTTGGGTGGGGGGGGGGGGGGAACATATCAAAAATGAAATGAAAAAAAAACCATCAAAATCAAAAAGAATGAAAAATAAAAAGGAAACAGAGGAGAGCCCTTCTGGTCTTGACCCGTTTCAGGCCTTTCTAGGAGTCATTCGGCGCGCTCCGACACTTTTACAACGTAATTACCGCCGCGCAAATTGTTTGCCCAAACCTCATTGCGGATAAGGGTTTTTACAATCGGCAAACAGTTCCCAGCGGGAGGGCTGCGCCGCGCACCCGCTCCGGGCCGCTGCTGCCGGGCTGCGCGCACCGCCGCTTCGTGGGACGGGCGGCAGCGGCCCCTCTTAGTTCCGACGGCCTTCTTTGGAGCTAAACTCGGACCCGGGTGCTTGCAGAACCCGCCGCTCCTCTCTCCGTCGAAAGCAGCCCCCCCTAAAATAATACCAATTAAAATTAAAAGGAGGGTATGGCTGAAAATACGGCGCAAAGCGGCCTCTGGCAGCCAGCTCAGCCCCAAAAGCCGCTTCGGGAGGTGCGATCCGCGCACATTCGCTTATCGGGCAACAAATGAGGCTTCTAATCGGGCCGAATTTCCCAGCTTCGGGAAAGAATTAGTCATACCTCGGAACAATAAAATGTTTTCTCGCCGCCTTCCCCACTCCGCCACTGCCTTCCTAGAAGGGATTTGCGGAGAGGGGGGAAATTAGCATCCGAGTGTGCTCTTTCGCCATTAATATTTAAATTGTTAAAACCCAAATAAGAACGGGCAGAAGAGGCAAACGGGAGCGGAACCGCGGAAGAAAGCGTTCGGAAGGCGGCGGGGAGATAACCGAGGAATGCTGCAGATAAGGGCAGCGATACGCGCAGAGATACCCGAAAAGTCAGCGCCTGGTGAAACGGAGCGGGGGGAAAACTGCTTAAAGACCTATTAAAGGGCAGGAAAAAAAACAAAACAAAACAAAACAAAACAAAAAACAATGAAGCAACAAAACAAAGGAACCCAAAAAGCGCCCGGAGCTAGAGGTGAACTGCGGAGACCGTCGGCTGCTTGGGGGACAAAGAGCCCCGGCCCGGCTCGAGCGCAGCCCCGGAGGGGAGATCGGCGATAGGGGAGAGGGGAGCGGCCGCCGTCGGGTGCCGGCCCGGAGCTCGCCCCGAGAGCCGAGGCTCTTTTCTTCATTCAACGAAGGGCTTCGTAAAATATTCCCAATAAAATTTACGGTCGTCTTAAAACTTTCCAAACACCGCAATAAATTTTTAATAAAATTAAGTGGGAAATGAATTCCTGGCCGAGCGTTCCGCCGCTCGCCGTTCTCCGGCCGAGGAACGCGGCCGGATAGCACACAGCCCCGAACCTCCTGCTGCGGGTTTCTCCCCGCCGAGCACCGGAGCCGAACGGCCGCGCACCGAGCCGGACCGCCTCCCCCGGGAGGGAGCCCGAAGCCCGGCGTTACGCCGAGCCCCGCACCGCCGTGGCTCTCGGATTCGGGTCCCGCGTGGATTTGCTCTCACGGCCCCCCCCGTGAAACGCACGAATTCGTCTGCGCTCATTGCAGCTCTGGGGACGCTGCCCGCGCTCCCCCCGCTGCTCCGTGCCCACGGCAGAACCCCTCGGGCCGCTGTGGTATCGCCGCACCTCTCCTCGAACGAGGAACGATCCCGGGTACAACTCCGTGGTTGCTTAATTAAAAAAAAAAAAAAAAAAAAAAAGAAAGAAAGAAAAACACACAAAAAAACCCTCTGCTCGCCGCTTTGCACCCGAAGCATTGAGCTGCGTTGCCGTCTACTGGGCGATGGAGAAACTGCAGCCCGCGCTGCCCGCAAACTTTCTCGGGATGCGGCACATTTTGGGACGGAGCTGAGAGCCGGAGCCGCCGGGTTTCTCGGGGGAAACAGCGGCAAAGAGACCCCGGGCAGCAGAGCCGTGGGCGAAACGAATACCGTTGTCAGCAGGGCCCGTGTGGAGAGAGAGCGGAGAGCTGTGCCACGCGTTCGGGGCTCGCTGCGGCGGGGGGCGGCGGACGGTGCTCCCCGAGGGGCAGCGGACAGTGGAGGGGTGGGGTGGGGGGGTGTGGGAAGAAAGGGAGGAGGGCAGACAAAAAAAAAAAAAAAGAAAAAAGAAAAAAGAAAAAAGAAAAGAAAAAGAAAAGAAAAGAAAAGAAAAAGAAACAAACAAAAAAATATATTAAAAGGTAAAGATTTGCGCCCGCTTTCTAAACCCCTTCCTGAGGATTTTTTTGGCCCGCAGCGGAGGGCTGCAGCCTGCTCGCGGGGTTCAGGGTGAAGCATAACGAGGAGGTGTTTTAGAATTATCTGTAAATGTAATTTTATTTTAAAAGCATTTTGTGTGCGTGTCTGAGTGTACGTGTATGTGTATGGCTCTGCTCTCGGAGCCGATACCGGAACCGTCTCGTTGCCCACCCGCCTACAGCCAACTCGCAGAGCCTGCGTGAGCCCGGAGAGCTGTTAGCAGCGGGATCTGCCCCGCACCCCGCAACCTGCAGCCCCAACCGGGCTCAGCGAGGCTCCGGACTGAGCTTTCGGCCGCTCGCAGCCCGGCTCCCTTCTTCAGCCCTCGTGAGGAAGTTCAGCAGAGGAGGACGTTACCCCGAAATATGTGGTACTTTTCCCTGAGGCTTTGCCCGCTCTGCCGGCGCTGAGCTCCGCTCCGAGCCCGTCCCGGCAGCCCCGGGGCGACCCGCGACCCCCGAGCGCACAGAGCAGCACTGAACGATGCCCTTGCCTTTCGGTGGGGAGAGTCGAACGAAGAGCGTTCCTCTTTTCAAGGACTTTCCAAGTACTCGCGAAATGCCTTTCGAGACGCAAATCGGCGAGGAACAAACTCGAAACCCGTTTGCAAACCGCAATTGGGGACCGGGATCTTGCGGCGCCTCGGCTGAACTGCGGGGTTCTGCCGCAGCCTCTCCGCCTCTCCTAAACTAATTTCCGTCTCTATTACCCACGAATCGCTCCGTCCCTATTACCCACGCTCTGCCCTGTCCGGCTCACGGCTGCACCGGGCACAGTGCGGCCGTCCTGCAGCGACAACGGGGAAGCGAGGAACGCTTGCAGCCTGGTGAAGCGCACGGCCCAAGTGGGAAATCGGACTCAGGACGGCGATGGAGCAGCTCAGCACTCTGCGGGGTGGGGGACGGCCCCTCCCTGTGCGGCTCCCTGTGCCGGTGCCCGGCTCCTCCGCCGCCGCTCTCCGCATCCCCGGGTGCGTTATCACCGACTTTCGCATCACTGTATATATATTGACTTTACTAAGCGGAGCCGCAGAGCAGCCGTCCTCCGCAGCAGCAAACAATTCTCCCGGCGAGAAATCATAATTAAAATAATAATAATAATTGGAGAAAAGAAAGAAGGAAAGAAGGAAAGAAGGAAAGAAGGAAAGAAGGAAAGAAGGAAAGAAGGAAAGAAAGAAAGAAAGAAAGAAAGAAAGAAAGAAAGAAAGAAAGAAAGAAAGAAAGAAAGAAAGAAAGAAAGAAAGGAAGGAAGGAAGGAAGGAAGGAAGGAAGGAAGGAAGGAAGGAAGAAAGAGTTTCGAAATAGTTTAAATTTGCTGCCCTTTTTCGGAGCGGCGTGCGTTGTTATCAGCGCACATCGCTGCACTCCGAGCGCTTTGCACTCGATTTTGTGAGCGGGTGTGGGACAGCGGGGGACAGCGGGGCCAGGTCGGGCTGCGGCGGGCGGTGGGGCTGTGCTGCAGGGCTGCCCGCATCGCTTTTGGCCGCCGAACACGGCCGCGAGAAAAGCCACCTCGGATGTGTATGCGTGCACGAAGGAGCGCTTTATGCACAACTTAGGAAACTCTTCTGCTTGTTGCACATTTTACGAATCACCCCCGGAACGCTCCCGAAGCTCGGTGCTGGGACAGGGCAGCCCATCTCTGTCGTCCCCTCTGTGTCCCTCCGTTAACTTCGGCCCTGGGTCAACCCCGGGCAGCATTTTCCGAAGGGGAAAGGAGAAAAGAAGCGAGGGATGGGAATAGGGGTCACTTTGGGGTCTTAATTAGAGAGTTCAGCAGCAGCTCTGCAGCCGGGGGTACTGGAGGGAAACAGGTCAGAAGAACCTGCATCAGCGGTGCTCCCTTCCAGCTTACCCTGCCGAACGCTTCTTACACCTCAAGCGTATTGGCTTTGGTTAAAAACTGTAATTGTGCTTTGAAGGTGGCATTTTCTTTCTGCGACCTTCAGCTGAGTCCCAGGAACAGGCAGAGACCCACCCAGACACCCAGGTCCCCACGCTCAGACAGGTTTCTTGTTTTGTTCTGTGTCTTTTTGTTGGTTTGTTTGTTTGTTTTTACACCAAATGAAAGAAACATCTACAGCAACCAGCTCAGCTCACCCCAACGGCAGCATAATTTCCACACATCCTCTGAACCCTCCACATCTTTGGCTACGAGAACTCTCAGCACGTTTTGAGGGGGACTATCCCAGAGTTCATCCTTACAGTTCAAATTGCCAAAGATGTGTTCGCTCTTTTCTCAGTGTTGCAGTGACCAAAGTCCACTCTTACTTTACTCCACCCCACTCCTGGCTGCTGCCAACCCCTTCCTTTTGTCGCACGTCACCACCAGATTTCTTTCTTTCTTTCCATACACACCACACCTCTCTGCTGATGAGGAGACCCTCATGGTTCCACCAGTGCCCGCACTGTACAGCACTGCCATTAGTGTTACATTTCTAGTTATTCTTGCTTCTTCCCTCAGCCTTTGAAGTTGTGTAGAGACAATTTGATTCATTAGTACCCCCGGCTCGCAGTAACCCTAGCTTCTGCTTTACTTTCTGTATTAGAAGCACATGTTGGAGCCTGTATATGAGGGCAAAGCCCAATCAGCCGACTTTCCTACACAGTTCCAATCCTGCTTAAAATCCTCACCAGGCCTGGAATGCTGCCTTTCCCTGCCTGGGAACGCCGCATGCCCTCCCTGCTGGGTGATGATCCTCTGTGAATGGCACGTTTTCTCCTCCTGCTCTTCTCATGATGGAAGCTTTACGGCCCTGGCACATTCTCCGCCAGAGGACCACTTGTCACACCGGGCTCACAGTTTATTCCATTCCCTCTTTCCACTATCCAATGCTTTTCCTACAGCCTCCCCTACCTGCCTGGTGCTCTGTCTGGGAGCCGGGCCTGCCTGCCTCATGTTTTCCCTTGGACGGGTTCCTGTTCCTCGCAGAGGGTGCCCACTGCTCCGCTTTGAAGTGGTGCAGCACGCTGGCTCTGGGGGCTCTTCCCAGCCGACGTCGCGCTGAGCCCCCCCTCGGCTACATCGCCTCCCATCGCTTTGATCAGATGAAACCCATTCACAAGTGCTGGAGCAAAAGGCCAGCGGGTTCCCGGCCAAATCTGGCTGACATCAAAATATCCTGGTGCTGACTTCAGCTGGGTGCTGAGGCTGGCCAGGAACAGGCAGAGCCCAGAGAAACAACCAATTCGTTGCAGTTTATGAGCAAGTCCTGTTTGTTTCAATCAAATGAATCGCTCATCATTTTAAGCAGAATCAATCTAAGATTGGTTTAAATCAAATTCAGTATTAATGTCCCCCCACCCATCTATTTTTAAAAGTTAATTTAATATTATGCTCCAGACTACTTTGCTGCTTGGAAAAGGCCTGTTTCCAGGGGCCAGTCCTGAACAGCTGGCTGGTGAGGCAGGGAGCAGTTGGGTCACAGCAGTACTGGGGAATCGGGAGTGCAGTGACCCAGCCCACATCCTCCAGGACCCAGGAAGCCTTGGCTGGGGGAACAGTCCCAGCAAGGTGAAGCAGGTGAGCTCTGTGTTGAAAAAGTCAATTTTTGCCATGATTATATTGTGATATTGACAAATGATTGCCAGTAGGATGAAATATGAGGGTGCTCAACCCAAAAGTTTGCTGTCCACTTCACCAAGTTTTCATGAATTTGTGACTATCAGGGGCTACGCTTGGCAAAACCCTGTGCAGAAAGGCAGCAGCAGGGTGCCTGCAACCAGGTGCAATACACCCTTCCTTTAAAACTCCAAGCTGGCCACCAGGAGAACAGATCTGACCTCGGGTCTCTGCTTGGCACCCCTGCACAGAACGCTGTGCTCCACCCGCCGGCTGCACACAGGCACCAGATGTGCACTGGTGCTCCACATCTGCCCCAGCTGTGGCCAAGTGCCTGTCTCCCTCTGTGAGTATCCTTCTTGCCCCACTCTCTTTCCAGGCCAGCATCATTCCTCCTCACTCTGCTCAGCTCCTCAAACTGCTGAGCCTGTTGGCTTCTTATCAATTAGCCAGCAGTCTCTTTCTTTCCCCCCAGTTCATGCACATTTCCCTGTTATTCTCACTGCCCCTAAATACCCTGGCCCCTTGCCAAGGATCCTTCCTCCACCACATTTAGCTTCTTACCCCCAGGAGGGGAGAGCTTGAATTTGTTTCAACATTTCCTTCTTTTTGTTTGTTTTCTTCTGTTCTGCCGAGCCTGTAATTTAGATCTGCTGACACAAATGGTGAACCTCATTGTGGGAATCTACTTAGAAACCCTCTCTGAAGATATCTGGCTATATTGCTGCAGCCTCTGGCTGTTTGTTCCCCTAAGGCCAACAGCAATGAGGGGTTATAAAATACCTCTGCACAGCATCACTTGGCCAAGAAGTGGGTGCAGTGCTCTGCCATCTGAGTGAAGGTCTGGAACAGAGAGAATTTGCATTCAGCCTCGCACGAGGCATCAGACCATCACCTGTTCCCTGTATTTCCTCAACAAATGGTGTCTCATTCCCAGCTTGTTTTATGTCTGCATGGGGACGTGAAGGCAGAATTTACATGTGCTAGTGTGCATTAACTCCTGTCCTGACCAGTGCTAATTACCGCTAATGATGTGGGCCAGTGTTAATTCTCTCAGCAACATTACTGCTGGCCATACGCTTCTGAAAGTGCCTTTGGGTGAGGTAGCTTACTTTGAAAAGATATTTATGTGGAGAGTAAATACAGAGCAGCTAATACACCATAAATCCCCCCTGCTGGATCGCGGGCTCCGATGGCTCCAGAGCACCGAGGTCCCTGCGCACAAAGGCAAAGGAACCCTCCAATAAGAATCACTCAGTAGAAAGGTGTTGGGATCACCCCACGTGATCCTGGGAAAGTAATTCTGATCTGGCACTTCTCTGAAATTGGAAAAACAATACGTCCCTCACCATCTCAGGGGCACCGTATTTCTTTTCGCTGCCTTGCCAATCATTCTCTTTGCTTTCAAACAACATCCTCCAAACCCTAATTGTTTTTATGCCTTTGCAGTATAAAACAGAAAAGCCGTAAACCCATCGTATTTTCTGAGGCAATGTTTTCCCCATTGTGCCGTAGCGTTACTGCGCAGAGGCCTGGCGATTTGCTGGGAGGACAAATGAAGACATACCGAGCACTTCGGCACTTGGCCGGGCGGCACCGCAGGGCTGGAAGGTGTCACTGGGCTGTGCACACTGATTTCAGCAGCTCTACTCTGATTTACCATAGAATCATAGAATGGCCTGGGTTGAAAAGGACCACAGTTGCTCATCTGGTTTCAACCCCCCTGCTATGTGCAGGGTCGCCAACCAGCAGCCCAGGCTGCCCAGAGCCACATCCAGCCTGGCTTTGAATGCCTGCAGGGATGGGGCATCCACAGCCTCCTTGGGCAGCCTGTTCCAGTGCATCACCACCCTCTGTGTGAAATTTATGTGGCTGGATGCCCCAGAACTGCTGCCTGAACCTTCCTCCTCCCTGCTGCAGCTTTGGGCACGCCCATCAGTTTGTGGTCATTAACAGCAGCTGTTGGAGCAGCGCTTGCCGAAGCTCCGTGTCCTTTCAGAATCATCACAGGTTCCTGCTTTGCCTGGAAATACGCAGCAGTTTAGTTTGTATAAAGGCTGCATGAATAAAAATTTAATCTAAGGCTATTGCTGCTGTAACGGCAGTAATTTCTCTTAAAGGCTGTATACAAAGCATACTAAATATGCCTATAAATAAGACTGTATTTAATAGAGGAGAGAAGTGATTTAATGGCCTTACTTGCAAAACCTTCCCTGCCACTTCTGAGCCCAAATCTGGGTCTTTACCCTGAGCAGAACCGATATCCTGTGAGGAGAACTTGGACCCAGAAGACTCTGATTTTCAGGTGAAGTCATTCATACCAAACTTTTCTCTCCAAAAGGAAAGGAAAAACATCTTAAAGGAAATATGAGTTAAGCAGAAGACATCCCTTTCATAATAGAAGCTACAAGGGGATAGAAGTACATTCTAATTATAATAGTTCCCTAATTATCTGCCTAACATCTCATCTTTCTGTCTAATCCCACTTTTAATTACACAGTACCCTTTTTTTGCCTGTCACCAACTGAAGCAGTCTATTTTCCTGACCGTAAATCCTTCTAAGTGGTGATATCAGAGGAGGAGTACTGCCACTGCCCACCAGGATGCATGCTGCATGGCAGGGAACATCCAACCGCAGCTTGGAGCACATGGATGCTCCCTTTTGGAACAGCCTGCCTGTAAGCCCTGTGGGTTTTCTTTTCTCAAGCAAGAAAGCCCTCTCTAAACCACACAGCTCTTTGAGCTGTATGATTTTTCCAGCACATTGCTCAGTTTTCCAGATTCCTGCAACTTGGTCTGACTTCCAACCAACGCTCAATGGGGTCCCAGTGCTGGCTGGTGTCGGAATGAGACTTGGCCTTTGAACCACAGCGGTGTGCAGCTTGCAGAGAGGAAGCAATACGGTATCATTGAGCTACCTTATCATCAGGCATCTGCTCATCAAGATCTCACCCGGCGATTGTGGCTGGGGAGGAAGCACTGCTGAGGAGGAAGGAAACATGTGAGCAGGGTTCCCACTGCTGGCCTGCTGCTGGCTTCCTGCTCCGGTGAATCCCAGCCCTGTGCTTCCCCAGAGCAGGCACAGAATTGCCCTTCGGGGATGTTGTCGGGCTTAATGGATGCTTATAACTGGCTCTAACAAAAGGTGCGATGTCGGTGAAAAATACTCTTCAAGGTGATTATTCAAATACTCATTAAAATGCATTTTGTTCCATCCTTTCCCTTGGCTTGTGTGGGAGGAAACTGAAAGATTCAGGGCTTTGTGGGAAAGGGGGGGAACTTGTTCTTCCCTTTGGGTGTGGGAGCAGGGTGTACAGAGGAGAGCCCTCTGGCACACAAGTGGGTTTGCACCAAGGCTCGGAGCCAGGTTGCAAGCTCCAACAGCCCTGCGGCTGGCATGCAAACTCCGGAGCACAGAGCTACAGATTGATGGCACCTTCCCTGCACAGATCTGCATGTATCATTTACTTAGCCTTGCTCCTGATGGAGTTAGGTATCATCCTTTATTGAAAATTATTCCTAATGTGTATTTAAGCATTAAAAATGAATGTGGGTGTGTGATAAAACTTCGGGAATAATTTATAAACAGCTAACATAACATGAGATATGGAGTACTTGGCTGCCCTGCAAACCTCTGTGAATGGCAGCACGATGCCAGAGAGAGTTTCTTCCTTTGTGGATGTATTCTTGCGTCTTGCTGACCTTTCCATTGCTGCTTGGTAGCACCCATCTTGTATGATGGGGCCCTGGGCAGCCTGATCTGGTGGGGGGCAGCCAGCCTATGGCAGGGGGCTGGAACTGGGTGGGTAGTGAGGTCCCCTCCAACCTAAGCCATTGTATGATTCTATGCTCATATGATTCTGTGACTCCATGATTCTAGGATTTGGGGCAAAAAGCTACTGCAAGTAATAATTATCATTGCTCCTTACTAAAATACTCTTACTTGCTCCTATAGTTATTTCTAGAGGACAGGAGGGAGATGAATGCTTTGTGATGTGCAGTGGTAGCAAGGTTCCTATTGCACAGTGTATTGCACAGCTGGGGGGGCAGCATCATTCACATCTTCTTTGCAAAAGCTGAGCCTCTGTGGTCTCTCACATCCCCATATTGCTTAATCCATGATCCCATGGTGCCCTAGAGTATGTTTGGTAGCAGAGTCCATAACGTGAGCTGCTATGGAGGTATGCCAGCACCAGCCCTTTTCTCCTGAATGCAAACAAACAAACAAAGCCAACAGAATTTGCTCAACGTGTCAGAAAAGAGCACCTTCTATAGATGAAAAATCAATCAAAATCCAAGCTGTGGGACAGAGCATACTCTGCAGGTCTTCTTGCCTGTCCCACAGAAATACTGTTTTGAAGAAAACTCTGCTTTTCTCCTCAAAGTTGCTGGTGGTGCAGCCACAAAAAATACTATTTGACACCTCTTCTCTGGAGAGGAGGAAAATCCTACCTGAGACTGGGGATGACAGCATGACTGCTTTCTCATCACTTTTATTGAAGACCACTGGAGTTTGCCCATGTACGTGTCTAGCATTAAAGACCAAAGTATATTGCAGATGTGATAAGGTGCATCCCATCCTCATCCTTCTTTTTCTTGTCATCTTCTTCCTCCCGATCCTCCTCTTCTATGGAGCTGATATTTGCCAAAGAGAGGGATCCGAATGTTAAGGCGGACAAGGACTGAACTCGGGCAACACCTAGCCAAATGCCTTGTGAGTGTGCTTTTCTCTCTCTCTGCTTTCACTGAAATATTGACTGGCCTCATCTGTTACTAAACAGTTTGTTTTGTTTCATTTTTCAACACTTCATTTCTTAGGTCATTCAAAAAGGCTCTGCTGGGTGGACCAGTGGCAAGACTGGCTGCCCTTTGGACAAATTTAGCTCTGTTAGTCAATTATTCTGGCAGGAAACTTTTTCAGCATGCTGAACACTCCTGTGCAGGCTGCTGAAGTCCAAGAAAGGGGCACTGTCTGCTGGTGAGGTCCCCAGATTCCCTGCAGCACTGAAAGGACTCTGGCACATGGATTATCTACTGATAACTAAGCAAGAGAAACAACAAGCAAGAGATCTTCCTCTACCTTGCAAAGCTTTGTAAGAGCTGATGCAGGCCCTGCTCTCCAAAATAAGGCCCATGTGCAATGCTTGCTCTTGCATTACTTGCTCACCCAATGCAGATCCATTTCTCAAGAACAGGGAGGACTCAGCCCCCAGACACTTCCTTTTGTCCATATCCTCTCAACCTTTCCCTGCCAAGGCTCTCAGAGCTGTGTGAAGTCATTTCCCCATTTGAAAAACAACTGCTAGAGAGCAGCCTCCAGCTTGTTTGAGGCCTTGAGGAAAGAGATGGATTCCTTCACTGCCAAAATGATATTCAGGCAGAAGCGCTCTTGGCAGAAATGTATGGATTTTCTGGCCCTATCTGTGCATTTGGATACATCCCGTTACACAGGGTGATGCAATCCTTGTCTATCTCAATAGAAACTCGAGTTAAGATAGCCATCATGTTTTTCTGATGGTCAGATGTGCTGCGTAGCACTACAAGTATTACACCCTTGTTGATACTACCACTCACTTCATCTTAAAACAAAATGTAAAGAATCTGTTAATAAGGAGAAATAAAGGCCATTATTTCTGCTCTTTAACAAACAAATGTCATTAACTTCCTACTTATCAGCGTATCTGGAAGCTGCTGAAGTCTCCTGTCTTGCAGAAATCACAGCAGAGCATTTCCTTCAGCAAATCCCCATACCTGATCCTCTCTGGAACCACCTGGATGCTTCAATGCACACAACTGACTCACTTGAATTTTTCCATGACGTTCAAAAGTTTACCATAAGTTTTGAGGATTTGCATGGAACCCATGCCTTTGTCCATTTGTCCATTGGCCATCCTGCATCTTTCTGAGCAACTGCTCCCCTGGCAGGGTCCCACTTATGGGCCATGTATGCACACAGGGAGCTTGCAGATGACTTTGTGCCCAGGGGCAGGGAGTGACATTTCTGCAGAGTCACTTCTGCTTTGCTGAATTACTTGGAAGCTACACTTAGCGTAAGCAGATCTTATAGCTCTCTACAACTACCTGACAGGAGATTGTGGCAAAGTGGGGGTCAGCCTCTCCTGTGTAACTAGCAATAGGATAAGAGGGAATGGCCTCAAGTTGCACCAGGGGAGGTTCAAGTTGGATATTAGGAAATATTTCTTCTTCAAAAGGGTGGTGAGGCACTGGCACAGAGTGCCCAGGGAGGTGGTGGAGTCACCATCCCTGGAGGCATTCAAGAAACATTTAGATGTTGTACTGAGGGATGTGGTTTGGTGGGAAAATATTGCTGGTTGGTGAACAATTGGACTGGATGATGTTGGAAGTCTTTTCTGACCTTGGAGAGTCTATGATTCTGTGATTCTATAAGTTGCAAATTGTCAAGATTGGATAGGTTTTCAAGAAGGCCTTCCAAAGTTAATTGTGCAGTGGAAAGCACTAACCTGATCTCCTCTGTCTTCATACATACACTTCCCATTTTGCAGAAAACATTCTCTCCCACCTCTCAGTACAAATTGCTCATTATATTTACCCTAGTAAACATAGGTAAACTATCCTAGTGCCAGCCTTCTGTACCTCTCAGCCATTGCTGCTATGGGCACTGCAGAAATACTGTATGATGAGTCCCACTAATCTTTGCTGTCAGTCATTCCTCCCTCCTGCTGCTGCCCTTCCCACCCAAGGATTCCAAGGGCCTCCTCGGAAGCTGGCAAGGCATCAGCGCATGTGCAGTGCGCTGTACCTGGTGGGCTACAGCGGTCAGAGGGAACTGTAGCATGGCTCCCAGCAAATGCCAGCAACTTGCTGGTGATATTAAACCCAGCAGCCCGCGCCAGGAGCAAAACACAAACAAAGCCTGCACTGGAATCAATTTTCAGGCTTTTTTGGATGGTTCCGTTTCACTTCTTTCTCAAAATAAATCACTGTCTGCAGAGCAGTTCTGGGCGCAGTGGTTTGGGCACAGGATACAGAGCTCAGCCTGCGGGCAGTGCTCCCACAGCTCCCCACGGCTTCAGCCACACTGCATTAACACACAACTGGGAACAAGGGCTCCCTCACCCTCCTGTTTATTGTTGGAGAAACGCTTCTGGAGATGGAAAATGCTCTCTAGTCACCCCATGGGCTGGGAACCCCTTCTTTCTCATGCTGGCCCTGGCTCCAGCCCCCCCCCCAATAGCTCAGCTAATGCACCTATTTCTCATAGCGCATCCCGCTGCCTTACAAAAAAACAGTGAATTATTCTTGTTTTTAGTGCAACCGCTGAAGATATTTCAAAGTGAAAAGGAATTGACCCAACCTACTGTGCACATTATTTATTCAGAGGTAGTACAAAAACGAGTCCCTGATGTTACTAAAACAAATCCTAATAAGTACAGAGAGCATCAATTACAGGCTTCCCTTTATAGTCCTATATATCTCTTTCCCTTTCTAGAGATGGTATCACATGTGAGGGGGCACCGTGTTGGCTTTCAAACCTATTGAGCTTTCATAATTATAACCTCTGCTTTAACCTCTTTTATAGGACACACTACACCGCCTCACGTTATGTTCCTTGAATCCCCACCAACCCTCGGAGAACACGTCTTTAAAGCTCCCTTCTTCTAAGACGAGCAGAAAACAGGAAGCATTAAGCATTCATAACGCCGTGCACACACTCCATCAGGGTGCCCAAGCAAAATACATCTCAGGAACACGCTTGGAATCTCACTGTAAGCTCAGTAAATATTCAGCACGCACATACTCTGACATAATTAAACTAGGAAAGTATGAATTGCAGCAGAATAGATGGATTTCTATATATATTTTTTTTTTTGCTCCAGTCTGTATGGATTGTCCTTCTATTTAATCAAAAAAGCTTGGAATGACTCCTAATCTATCATAAAATTTCTTAAGGACGTGATTAATTCCATTGTTTAAATTCTGTTTTATTGCTATAAGAAATTCTCATAAATGATCCTGCACCTTTCTCTGTGATCATTTCCTTCTAAAGTAATACACTAATTAATTTCAATTAAATATATGTAAAGGAAGATATATTTTGAAAAATGCTTCTCCCATGCCATTTGTTAATATATTGAAAAAGTGTAAACCTTGGAACATTTAGCATAGAAAATATTCATTTTTGGTAATTTCTCAAGGGGGCAATTTATTAAATGAAAGGCTTTTAACATTAGCTAAAAGCAGCCCTGTAAATCATGGGTGTCATCAAACTGCTTCATCACTTCATTAATTTAAAAGATTATTATATGCGTAACTGACATAATTTTGAACAATGTTACATGGTTAATTTATTAATGTAGAAAAGCAGAAATGACATGCTGAATTGATTTATTATTATAATTGTATAATTTTAGGACTTTTCTCTGTGACTTTCACCAACTGAGCAAATGATTCAGGGCAAAACTCTGCCATTGATTTTTTCCAAGCATGGCTCCTCCTTGGTGTCAAGTGGGGACGGCGGCTTGGAGGAGCCAACCCAGCCTCCTGCTCTGCCTTCCAGCCCCAGTTGCAAGGCCTCCTTGACCACCTCTGGTCACTTTGGCCCTGTGTTAATCTTAAAGTGCTTTTATTTGCCTCCCAGTGGCCAAATACGTCTACAAGTTATTGTGGTTACACTACAAACCACCTCGAGTGATATGTTCTGTGCTGGGCCCTCACTACAAGAAAGACACTGGGACCCTGGAGCGTGTCAAGGAAAGGACAGTGGGGCTTTGAGGGGTCTGGGGCACAAGTGTGATGGGGAGAAGCTGAGGGAACCGGGGGTATTCAGTCTGGAGAAGAGGCTCAGGGGAGACATCATTGCTCTTTACAACTGCCTGAGGGAAGGCTGTGGTCTGGTAGGCGTTGCTCTCTCCTACCAGGTAACTAGTGATAAAGGTGATGGCCTCAAGTTCCACCAGGAAAGATTCTGGTTAGGAAACATTTCCTCTCCAGAAGAGTGGTGAGAAAGTGGCACAGGCTGCCCAGGGAGGAGGTGGAGTCACCGTCCTTGGAGGTGCTCAAGAATCGTGGAGATGTGGCGCTGCGGGACGTGGTCAGTGGGCATGGTGGGGTTGGGTTGGGGTTGGACTGGATGATCTTAGTGCTCTTTTCCAATTGTATTCATGCTATGATTCTATGATAAAAACCTGGTTCTGGGTGACTGTGTTTAAACGTGCTTGTACCATAGGCTCTCCCCATGCACAGAAAGACAGTGGCGCAGCTTGCTCTGCCCCACCAAGGAGCCTGGAGCCCCATGGCTCATGCAGAGCAGCCCCCAGCACTTTTGGCCATAATTCTATTAGCCAGCAGTTAGTGCTGGCTTCGTGCCCGAGCTGAAAATGTGATGCAGCATCACTTCTTTGCTAGGCGCTGCTTGGAAGCATGGTTAAAGTTGGATTCAATAATACCACACCACATTTGGGATTATTTTTAGATGGAAATGATGCATGACTCTGAAACCCTGCAAAGCCAGTGGAGCATTTCTGTTCCAGCACAAGTGCGGGTGGGCGGGTGCACGGATTGCATTCAAGAAACCTTGCTCCAAAACCTGCAAAGGGACACAGCTTGGATTTAACCAAACAGGGCCCTAGTTCTGCTCTGCAGCCTTCTTTTCTTCAAGTCAAACTCTCACAAAAACAGCTCAAAGTGTTGCCCATATTTTGGCTGATTTCCATCCCCACAGCATAAGCTGCATTGCTCCAGTTGTGGTGGGACACAGTGAGGGGGATGCAGAGTGATTGCACAATGCTGCTGCAGCATGTTTGTGCCATATGAAGGAGTGAACACTTTCAGCAGCATGGCTGTCTTACCCTGATGTCCCCAAGCTTCTCAGCTTTGTGCATTTTGTTTATTCCAAGCTGTCTTTGTTTGACTGGACTCAATGGGTTTGGGCTCTAGGAGGGACATCTGAGATGCCAATAATGACACCAAAATCAAAGGACTGCACAGCGGATAAAATTTAAAATGCAAATTAAAGACTATAGTGTTTCAGAGCCGTCGTTTAGGATCCTGCATCAAAAAATGGTGTCACAAGAGCATTCTGGGCAATTACGGACAATTTTTAAGAGAGTATTTTTCTTTCCCTGTAATCTTACATAATGCCTTTCATATGTAATACCTTGAGCACATGCAGTATGCAAAACACTCTACCAACTGTATACATGCAGAAATCATTTCACCATTAAATGCAGCCATGCCCAGGGTGCAGAATGGTGACCAGATGGGCTGAGTGAAGCACACAGCACAACTAAAGTGCAGGGAATGTTTTAGCCAGGGCTGCTGGGGCAAACCCAAGCTCCTAGGAGAGCAACCAATGCTTGCCAATGCACACAGAGCAAAGGCAGGGCCCTGATTTTCAGATACTGCCACCCAAGATGTAAACAGTGCAGAAAAGCATCCTTCATGCCATTGCTCACATATATTATTCTAGTGCTCCCACCCTTGATAGGTTATATTATAAATATCCAATTGCCTCTGGCATACGTGAGGTTGACTTTTGTTTTTTATGATGATCAATTTTTATTTTTTTTTCTACGGGTGTCACTAAGGACATAGGGAAACAATTTAGGAGATTAAAAAAAGAGAGAGAGAAAAGATTCAAGCCAAATGCTTTCCTACAGGAAACATTTATTTGCACAAGAGCGTCTCATCTAACAAAGTTCCACCATATTCTCCAACAACAGACAGGAACTCGTCTGCATTAGCATTTTAAGAAACAAATCCTAAAGACCAGCAAGTGTCAATAAGCTGTCACAAAGCTGGATTGATGGCTCTTCACAGGTCTCTTCTCACATGAGTGCAAATGACTGTCCCTCAGTTCATCACAGGCATTTTGGTCAAAACAAACTTTTCTGATTTTCACACAGCCTTTAAAATCCCGACTAAAACAAAACAGAGGGTCTGATCCTGTCCCCTTGCAATCAATGGCAATGCTCCTCTTTGCCCAACTGAATGCAAAACCAGAATCCCAGCATGAGCAAAAGGACTATCACAATCTTCTGCAACCTCATCTTTCAGGTCATGTCAAGAGGTGAGAGTGAAAGAGAACTAACTTGTCCCAAACAAAAACACAAATCCTATGTGACCTGGAGTGTATACGTAATGGGCAGCTGGGAAGAGCTGGGCTTGATCTGACTTTTGTTTCATATTTAGTGCTGCAAACATCTGCTAGTCTTATTACAAATTGCACTTTGGTAGTCATAATTAGTAACCACATGATTCTGTTCTACATGTGACGTTTTCAAAATCAGAAAAACATGGAACAGTGGAAGTACTCCATTAATGTACTTTCTGGATGTTCTATACAACTGCCATTGACTCCTAGCTCCCCATTTTCTCTTGATGCAGAGAGATACCTTTCTTATAAAGGAAAATATTTTTCCCTATGTGACAGCTCAGTCACAGATTTCTTGGTGGTGAAGATCACCACTGCTGGTGTCTCTCAGTTTGCCCTGAGGAGTGCTGCCTCCAAAATGGAGGAAACCTGAAAGCCTCACTCACCTTGAAGCTTAGGTGGGCAACTCTGGAGATGTAGTAAGGACAGCAACAAAGCTCAGCTAAAACCGTACAGCTGCACATTTCCTCGGTGTTGTCCTGTCCACACTTGACCCATAGAGCAGAAGTCTCCAAGATTACAATCACTAGCAGCTACTTAATTCAGATAATTGAACACCCATAAACCTCCCAGCATGAACCAATGTGAAGTCAAACAGAGAGCTCACATCATCTGCTGGAGGCAGGACCCCATCTCCTTAGGGCCGGTCTTTACAGATGTGTCTCCCACAGAGGTGCTCCAGACAGTTACTGAACAGTCTGCTCTAGAGCTTAACTATTTCTGATACAAATTTCTCTAGTATCTAATCTCAATCTCCTTTGCTGCGTATTAAACTGATTATTTCTATCCCTTCCCTCAACAGACATGGATAAAAATCTGATTGCCCTCTACTTTCTACTTGCAGATAGTGGAAGGCTGGCAGCACTCTCTAGCTTAAAAGAATCTCATCCTATCAACCTTTTTGCTCATTTAATCCTGACATTACAGAAAACTTAAGCCCTCTCCAGAGCAAGTCATGTTTTCTCTTCTACAAGAGGCAACAGAGCAGGTTGAATTGTCTGCAAGAAAATGGCAGAGTCAATACAGCAGGCAGTGCTCCCAGAGAAGATTTATGGCTGAGGAACCAGGAGCTGTGCTGCCCGAATGCTTCTCCTGGAAAGCTGTTGGGCACAGCCAGCCATCCCTGCCCTTCCAGCAGCAGGCTGTGGTGTGGCCACCACTCCTCCATTGGGAATGAGGGCTCTGTATGGGCAATTAGCATTTTTCAAGAGTGGTGCTGGAGCCTGCTGGAGGGAGAAGTGAAAACAAACATAAAATAAAAGCCAGGCAAGAGGGTAATATTTCCATCATCAAAGCCGACACGCTGCACTGTAGTCCTTTGAGCAGCACAAATTTGATGTGCAAACCCCTTTGAAAGACAAATCTTTGTATGAGCATTTCTTGTAGGATAATTTTAAGCTTCAGCACTTCTTTTCACAGGAGCAATTTTAAATCTGGAACCATTCATGACATCTAATGTCATGGAGTACAATTTCTTTCGGAACGGGGGCTGATTAATCTCTCCTACACATTCCTATACACATTTCTGCTGGGAAAACTGTGTTCACAAATAGAGGATTCCATAGTCAAACAATATAAATGCTTGGGAGGACAGGCTAGACTTCCACCATGACAATCAACCCCTTGAACTGGTGGGCTGGCACCAGAGGAAGGGTACTCTGAAAGCTCCCTACCTCACTCTGTCCCATCCTCTTGGACAAAGCCACCAATGGTCACTTCTCCAAGTGACACCTGATTCAGGGACATCATCATGAAAACTCATTACTTGACTCTTTATGTGACTTGATAAACATCAAAGTGAAAACTCTTTTCATGTACCAAGGGAATGGGCCAAAGCAAAACACTTGAGCATTTTCCTGCTTGAAAAGTGATGCTTCTAGAGGGGTATATAAATAGTTAAGAATTATCGTGGTCCATGTATGTGCTGTGAAAAAGAAGATATCACAGAACTCAAAACAAACTAGTAGGACAATAAAACCCAGCAAAAACCTTAATTCTGCCTCCCTCCCCCCCAAGGTTAACAAAACCTCTCCAAATCAAGAGAGATCGCACCAGCAGACAACTATAGGAGGCTTTACATTGATGTTTTCTTTCTTTGAAAAGGCTTTAAATGCCTCTCTCATGTTTTTACAAAAGCTCTTACATTTTTGAGGGGTTCTCTTTCTGTCTGAATGCCACCACTAGCAAAGGAAAGGAAATTCTTCATGTCCTTTTGTTGAAGCTACGGCAAGGGCTTCATGAGAAAATTCCACATGCAAGGAGTCCCGCATGGGACTAGAAAGAGGAAAAAACAACCATGGCACAGGAAACAAACAGATGTTTCATTGATGGCAGCATCAACAAATCGATACTGATCAATAGCAAGATCTGTCCATTACCCCCAGAGGTGCCTGCCTAGATGATTTTCCAAAGACCTGGCTAGGTTGAAATTCAAGGGGATTCACTCATTTGTACAAATGGGCACAAAAGCTCATCCCCAAGTGGCAGCCAACCAAGCCAAGCACACTCCCCACCAACCTGTGCATATAGCCTTGACATGTAGCTAGTAGAAGACCTAATTCTTAACCTTAGTATTGCATCTAGTTTGCAGAAAGCCAGCCATTATTCCTTGTTTTGCATGCCCATTCCCAGTCTTTTTTAATGATTATCAAACCTTCATGGGTCTTGCTGAAGGCATCAGCCAGAAGTCACTGAACCCACCCAACACTCCTGTTATGTCCGAGCTGCACTTGAGGATAGCAGAGAAAAGGAATTGGACAGAAAGTCAGTAGTTGGAAACGGAAAGGAAGGAACGGATTAAATGGAAAGCTCTGCCAAGATGCAGCCATGGGGAGCTAATTCACCATGGGCACAGCAACTTGAAGGAGGACTGAGTTTAAAGGGTCAGAGTGTAGGAGACAGCTGGGATTCAGCTGGTGATGCTGCTTGATTATGCTGCTCCAGCATAGCCAGTAAACGACACCAGGATGTGTTTTTTATATATATGTGTATATGTATACTTATATATGCACATATATACATACATGCATACACATGGACATACATACATACATATTTTTAAGTGACTTGTTCAGGAAATTTTTCCTCACTGCATATGAAAGCCGTTCCAATTCCCCAAAGTAAGAGACTTGGCAAGTCAATTACAAGAAAAGTAGAAGTGCTGAAGTATATGAACAAATTTTAACAACATGCAAGCGTAACTTTTATTGCCAACAGTAGATGTACGTTGGAATTTGAGGGAGGAAAAGAAACCCTGATGAAGTGGCAAAATGCAGTTGTTTTTCTTTATCTACAGAGAACACTGTGGTTTCATTTGCAGATGAATCACTTTGTTGTGATTTATTCCGTTTGTAAATGGATCTGATTTATTTTCCCAGGGGATTTGAGAGATTTTTAGTAAAGCAAGTTACTGAGCTGGCTAAAATGAGAGGAAGCATAATTGCACTGAAATGTTTGAAGAAGATCAAGTTAGGGAGTCACCTGCCAGAACATTTTGGCAACAAAACAGAACAAAATCCAAGAATATAGGAACATAAACAAAAAAAATGCAAAGAAACCCAAAATAAACTGATCCAAAATGAGGGAAAACTATGATCCAAGCTAACCAAACACAGACCTGCCAGTTGTCAGAAGACAGCCTTTAAAGGAATATCCTCCTTTGGCACACTCAGTTCTCGGGCACTGTAATGTCAACTTTGCCAAAGCAATTAAAGTGCTTAATAATCAAACCTGGATCTCATTTATATGGCATGTGAACAGAGTAAAACGGAGCGTATGGAAAGTGTGCTGTACAATGAGATGCGGTTTATTTCCTATCACAAGTGAGCTGGTAATAAGATGGTTCATATCACAGGAAAGAGGCTAACAGCCAGCAGATTTATCAGCTTCAATAGCTCTCCTGCACCTCCAGCCTTTGTTTGGCTATTTTGTGTCCCGCTGAGAACATGGGGGTCAAAGATTCTATCTGAATCTGAAGGGTGAGTGGAAAGATCCTTTGGTTAACTCAATGAAAGCATATCAGGAACTTTCCACGGGTGACACTGTTACACTGAAACTTGCATACAGAATCTATCCTTCTGGTAATATTTTTAAGCTGACTGTGGTAAGGTTCTCAGAAGCAAAACCAGTGTAACCAAATGAGGGGAACACCTCACTGCCCTTTCTAAAACACCATAATTACAAAGAAGCTTGGGTTTGCATTGCAGAGGACCGGACTGATGCTTGACTTTCTGCCACTGCAGAATGTATTTGGGTAACTGGGCCACCTCCCCTGGCAGGAGGGGACTCCAAGTCTATTTCACCCAGCAGTGGAAGAGCTACTGCTCCTAAAGTTTGTGTTCCTGAGGCAGGTTGGGAAGAGCTGACAATAGGCTTTGGTGCCTTTGCTCAGCCACATTTCCTCTTCTGGGATTTGTTGGGATGAGGGGGAGGGAGAAAAAGGAAGAGGTCCCAAACCCTTTGCCATCTCTTCTGAGCTTGTTGTCTTTTGTAAGCCACAAAGAACAGATTTTCTTTTGTAAATCCTTAGTAATTAAATGAGTACTTCAGTGGCTATATTCTTCAATGGTCTTGTTTCCTAGGTTTTGCCTTTGACAGTCATATTTTGCAAAGGCTGCTAAGATGACTAGGCACCTTACCCTACTTAACACTAAACCAATTGATGCCCGTGCACGCTGCATGAAGGAGGAAAAGTTTCATTAATGGCACTTCATTAAAGAACTGCACTGGAAAGCCCTAAATATGACCGAACCAACTGAAATCCAGAGCAAGCTGTCTATTAGGAGAGCAACAAAGACAGTTTCGGAAACTGAACTCTGGCTCCACTGCAGCGGATTAGGAAGAGTGATGGGATTAGTGTTTAATGACTTGGGGCAAGAGACAAAGGGAATTTCGACAAAGAGGCTTAGATATGGAAGAATTAACACTCTCTATCCCAGCCATGCCTCTGATGACTTCCAGCATTCTTTCCTGGCTCTGCTGATGTTTGGGAGGGGGGGAAACAAAACAAAAAAAGACTAGCGGGGCTTTAATACCTCCTTAGCCTTTTCTTATCACAACTCTTTCTCTTTGTAAAGAAAGAAAAGATCTTTTAATTTTTCCTAATGCAATAAGCAAAGTTGCTAAGGGCTCGTGCTTCAGCACACTGCCGACGATCACATTCCCAGCCATGCATGCACGGGCAATGCTCCACCACGCTACAGAAATTTCTATATCTGTGTATATGTATTTACACAGATAAGGCACATGCTTTTAAAATGACTTCAAAGGGAGTAGAATTTTCTTGCTGTTGCACGGACTGGAGAAATCCTCCTTGATTTGGAGTTGTCATACAGCAGGGATCAGTGTGACACAGGATATGATCCATGTGCTCAGACCTTACACTTAAGCACAGACCTTCCTTAAGTGACTCTGCTGACAGAACTGTCCCAGTGACCAGTGGTGCCCAGGATTTGGGGTGCAGAATGTAAAACTCCACTGAAGTAGCTCATGATTTCCATCAGCGTTAGAGACAAAGAGAAAGGAGATTAAGCAGTAGATGTATAGCAATCTCCATTAATTAGTAATAATTTAAAAAAGAAAGAAAGCCATGTATGGAAACTCCTCAGCTAAACTATGCAGACACTAACTCACCTGAGCTCTATGCAGCACCTCGACCCTTTGGGCAGTCATATCAAGGAGACACTGCTTGAACAAATAGCAAGCTCCAGCCACCTGTGGGGGACCTTAAGGGAACATATGCTGGGAGGTGCTCCAGGACTGTCCTTGCACCATCTGGGGTTCCTGATCCCTTGCAAAACCTGCTTGTTCTATAAACCAACGCAACATGTATTTAATTTTTTTTTTTATTATTATTATTATTTTTCAAAAGCAACCCAAAACGATCCCAGAAAAGCTAGGTATTCATTTCACATGTTAGCCAATATGAAATGCTCCCAGAGCAGCTTTAGACTCCAAAGTATTATTTAACCAGTGTGGTTTAGTAGGACAATGGCAGCCCCCTGCCGTAATCCATTCAGGGGCAATACCATCAGTCAGTGTGAAATTAAATACATTACAGGGTAAGAGCTTAATGCGTTTTATAGGCAGTTGTTCATCCACATCAAACTTTAGCTTTTAAAATCCTAACATTTGATCCCACAACAGGAACCATGCCTTGAGAATGAGATTGGCACATTTGCGCTGCCAGCAGGGCAGAAAAAGCAGAGCGCAGCCTTTAGTGGGAAATGCAATTGCCTGAGAGAGAGAAACGTTTGCATCAAGGGAGCTCTGCAGAGCCACAGCCACTTGTAATACACGAGGCGGGGCTGGCAGCATGGGAAATGCAGACCCAGGGCTGGTGGCAGGTTGATAGAACCAGAGCTTCCTACCGTGGTGCGTACAGCTCCCACTTACCTATAAATACAATTATAATTTAATTTTGTACATTCATCCGTACAAGTGGTGGCTCTGCTCCTCCTGACCCTGCTGCTGGGTCCTGCCCAGAGGTGATGCTTGCACAGGCTACAGAACTCAGCTGCTCCAGCCTCCCTCTGCCCCGGCAGCAGCCTGGGCTGTGCAAACAGCTCAGTCCATAAAAGAGACATAGGGGTGTGCTGAATGGAGGAGGCTTTAAATTCTGCTCTCGGTTACACTTGCTCAATGCAGGAGTAAATTCCATTTGCTTCAGCTGAGTTACTCCGGATATAAATAGGTGTAAGTGAGATCAGAACTCGGTCCTTGGAGAGCCTTCTGCCTTCTGTGATGCTGCTTCTCGAAATGAAGTGCTGATAAGCCCCAGTGGTAAAAAATTATTATTTAAAATATCTTCAGAGCTATCTGTTGCCCAAAATGGCTTTTAACTGTTGAAAGAGCATCAAACATTAAAAAATGCATAATCTGCTCTCAGCACTGGCACGTGGTGCCAGGAATATCCATCAGCCTTATGTTTTTGGATTGTATGTCACAGTGGATTATCTGACATCCATGAACATTGACTGCTTCCTCCAGTTGTGGCCACAAAACTTGTTCCCAGGCATGTTGCTGGGTGCTGCTACACCATGCAGCAGTCCCTGCGTTTACGTCCAAGGCACTACATCTCTCTTCCCCTGAGCAACATCCCAATAATGCCTTCCCCTTTGAGCAGCAAGTCAAAAGCGATGAGTTTTCTTCGGTGATGAACATTTGGATAACTCTTTCGAATATTTCAGGGCTCCAGATGCTATTTATCCAACGGCGTGGTTGGAGAGCCATAAGCCTCATGCCTAAAGAAAGGCTTTATTGCCTGGGGTGAGTGGGTGGGAAACTCTTTAGGCTCAAATGGGGTCAGTGAAGCCATAGGCGAGCGCTGCAGCTGACTCCAAACACAATGGGCAAAGGACACAAAAAGAGGATGCAGCGAAGTCAAAGGAAGAATTGAATTTATTTGTGGGCTTGTATTGTCTAGATAAATGGGGACAAGAAAGGAGCCTCCTCTGCAAAACATTTTGACTAGCCAGAAATACCTGAATTCACAAAAAAAGTCTTCTTTTTTAAAATTTTACTTCCCTCTCCTGCTGCCCAAACCAGTCCTTTAAAAGATGTTCCTCTGGCCTCTTTTCTGCCTTCCACCTGACTGTGCATTACGTGTTTTTCTGGGACAAGCTGCAATCTGTCTGAAGAGAGAAGAGGAAAACCTCTCTTCCCTGATGACTCCTGCTCTACTCCCCTCTGTCAGTTCTCTCTGCCCATTCACAGAACATTGCAGGCACATTCCCTTCCCCATACTGCATCTCTGGAGCAGGGCAAGCTGCTGCAGACAGCACAGAAGCACAGTCTCAAGCCTAGTCCATGCTGAAAGTGAGTGTTAGAATCAGGATGTTCTCCCAGACATGCAGAGATGGTGTTTGCATTTGATCTGACTTTCTCCATCAGTCCTGTAGGGCTGCTCTGAAGTGCGAAGCGAACCTGGAGATCTGTACCCTGGCTGTACTGCCTGCTCCCAGTGCTTAGCATGAGCCTGAAGATATTGGATACTTTCATGAGCGTTTCAGATCCAACCTCACCTCAACCCTCATCCCCAGTGAAAACAGAAGCTAGAGAGTCAGAAACAGGCTGGCACACTAACCCAATGTTTTTATCAGGCCATTGCAGCATGATCTGGTTACTGGTTTCAGGCTCTGGCTCACTATCATACCTTGTGTACACTTCACCCTGGAATTGCATCAGCAGCAGTAAGTTGCTGCCTGACTTGGTGCAGAGGAGACTCGTGGCTGTCAAGTACAGAAAATATAAATTTAATCTGGTGCTCCACTGGTGAAACTGAGAAAGTGAGGGAGCCCTGAATTAAAAGTGGATAAAATGCCTGAAGCTCTCTTAACTTTTCTCCACTGTTTTCATCCTCAGATGTGCAACAAAAAGAAAACAGAGGAAGTGAAGTGCCCCCATAGCCATGCACTTCTCCTCCTAGAAAAAATACTAGAAAGTATTTTCATTTTCAAAATGCTTCTGGCCAATTTTTCGTATTTTCTTAAACTGAGATATCTCAGCTATCTGTCTCAACTACTGTTTCTTACATTAAACAAACAAACAAACAAACAAACAAACTTGAAACTGGAAATTTCAGGGCTCCAGATGCTATTTATCCAGTGGTGTGGTTGGAGAGAAAATGCAGCTTCTTCTGTTCTTCACTTCTCCCAAACCAGTGGGTTACTTGATTTCATCAAACCCAAACTTAGTCCATAACCAGTCTCCATGACCATCATATTTGGACGCTTCCTTCACATCAGACTGCTTTTGGCCAATGGATAGCATACCAGAAAGCTGACACATTAGTCTGCCAAAGTAAGTATCTACCCTAAAAATACAGAATTGTATACAGCTTCCTTTAGGAGGGTTTCCAAAGCCAGAGATGGGTTCGTCCGCTTTTAAACATCTCTCTGCCTCCCTGGTTCCCCAGCTGACTGAAATGCCAAGGTAAGCCCATCTTAGACTCCTACCCAGAAAGCAAAGCAGACTCTTGTGGGGCACTGCTATCAGTGTCTCGAGATGGTCTCCCAAACAAGAAGTCATCCAGTGATGGAGCTCTCCTGGAGCTCAGCATTCCCCTCTATTATCATGTTTGTTTTGCCCCATGGTGAAATATTTGTGCACAGCTGCTGTCTTATGTGCAGGACAGTCCTATAGAACATGTGGAAAAGAATTCATTTTTTCTCTTTATGGATTGCTATCTTTGATCCATTTTTCACACGTTTCCCTGTGCGGGCGCACAAAGACAAATATTCATTGTAATATTTATGAACACAGCCCGATAGTTACTATGGTTTCAAAGAAAACAGGAAAAATGGATAGGAGAGTGGATGCGCTGCCCATTGGGCAGTCATAGGTACAGCACGTGCTGTAAATTCGGCTCAAACTGACTCACTTCTTTCGATGAGGTAAGTGTTGACATTAGACAATTTGGTGGGGAGCATTTATTTCTGCATTTATTAAAATGTCAGTAACAGCAGGAGTAACACCTCCTAAAAGGCTTGCAGGTGCTTGTCTTCAAAAACAGTCCAATGTTTGAAGAGGATAAAATGCACAAATTACATTTACAGTGATTCACCATTGGCTGAAAGAGAATAGATACGTTTGGTGCTTAATTAATACGTGTAATACATAATTAACAGCACTCAAATCCAAGGGACTGGCCAAACTGCTGAATTGCACCATGTTGAGAACTCCCTGCAGAATCCAAGCAGGAAAGCAGCATTTGTGCCCATTTGGACACGCTGATGAAACAACGTGCTTAATTTATTCAAGGGCAGTGCTTTATACATTCCCAAATGCAGGTGAACGCTACCTCTGAAATGCAAAGTGCTCAAGTGAAAGGGAAGGGAATGAAAAATATATTGGGGGAAAAGCATTCAATATATAAAAATAGCTCTGCAGAGGTCAGGGCATGAAGCAATGCACGATGCCTACAGCCAAAGCACTGAGCTGGTAGGACAGCACCAAGTTCTCTCATTCTCTGTCCCAAAAGGTTTCAGAAGGTAGCTCGTGTCTCCCTCTCCTTGGCTCGCTAGAGCTATCGGTAAGGCCAGAATGAGACGTCGGCTTGTTCACATCACAGGGAAATACAAACCGAGGTCAAGGAAACCACAACATCTGGAACGTGAGAAAAGGATTTACTGTTAAGGGCTTAATGAACTCTTAAAATAAAGTTCTCAACATTGCTAATTTGTTCGGGCTTCAAAGGGGAATAAAATGAGATGCTGGAAGAAGGTTTTATTGCTCTCCCGAAGAAATAAAAAGTGCATCTGAGCTAAAATTAGCAAAGCATGATGACAGTAGAGATAGCATCACTTATTTAGCTGATGCTAGGAGAAAATGCTAACTTGTGACTTCTAGGGATTTATGTGCAAATTACTATGAGAAAAGAGTAATGCCAGGTTCTGGGGTTTGCAGCATCCCTGAGCTGGTGGGGATGGCACTGGGCAGGACATGCCAATGCCTGCAGGCAGCAAAGACTTGCCCAATTCCCTGTGACCAGATGGGCGGAAGGATACCTCTATCTCCTTGTTTTAATTCAAATGGGAAATGCCTACAGCTGCAGTTCTTCAGTTCACACTGGGAACTATTTCTGCAGTGTCCAAAGGGAGACCGCTTAGATGCAAGGAAAGCTGAAAGACACATGCTTATGCACTCCAGGAACTGTCAGACACTCAGATCATGGATCCAGAGGAAAGGTAACCCCAAGGAGACCCCTCCATGGTGCACGAAGAGACTGGGAAAGCTCCCCAGCACTGACTTCTTTGCTCCTGTATGCTAAAGCAAACTGCAGCACAGCTCAGCCACTTGGGCAGGTCACTGTTAATGCTCCCTCAGGCTATTTCTGAGCAGCCTCCTACAGTCACTGACCTTCTATTTCACCGCTCTCTCACAGCAGCTTCATCTGCCATCAGGCTGGGTGTAATAAATGGGGTACAGGTACAGGTTGTTCCTTGGGCAGCTTCACTCCAGCCATGTGCCCAACAAATGAACAGTACAAAGGCCACCTGGGAACTCACACCTCCATCCCGCAGGATGCTGAGCACGATGGTCTTGTTCCCATAGAGCAGGAGAGCAAATGCTTCTCTGCAAAGGCACCGCTGGCTCGATCCCTAGTTTTCTCACAGTGCAAGTCAGACACAATTCCACTTAAATCATGGGAGTTTCTGCTGTGCAGGGACTGGAAATGAGAGACTCGGGTCCCCGGGATCAGGATCTAATTAGGATCGCCATTCACTTCCCTGCTTTCAGCAAGGGGCCATCTATCGCCTGATAATTGAAGCTGCAATAATTTCCGATGCCCAGGCCAGGAGGTTAGTGGAACAGGAGCACGTGGAGCAGCATCCAGGCAATTTCCCTAACACAATTCTCTGTCAGGATTTCAGCAGCACTGATGACTTTCTTTTACCTTCAGCCATCAATACAGCTGCCTACAGCTTTCATGATCACACAGAACCACGCATCAGCTCTGCTGGATGTGAAAAGGGGCACTGGTATTCACACAACACCTTGTCCTGCCTTGTTCCAAGCATCAGGTTGAGGACTGGCCTCGTGAGATCGTGATAGCTGCACATCCCTCAGCTGCAGCACTTCAGGACAGCCACTCACAAAGCCTCAGCAAAGTCCTTGTCTACATTAGAAAAGCCAGTATTTTCCCTACATTTATTGTGTTTGGGGCTTCCTAGCAGTGTGGAAAATACATGAAATTAACACATTAAACGACAGCATTGCAGTGTACATTGGAAATGTTGGTTTGAGATATGGATGCCCACCCTGCCACTGTACCACCACAGATGGCAGTAAATATCCTCCATCTCCATGCTTGTGCCTAAGAGGTGAATACCTCACTGCTACTGATTTACTCTTTCCCAAATCTCCCATTACAGCATCCTCTGGGAAAGAATCTCTAAGGGTATCACCACCACCAAACTAAGGCTCAGCAGCAACAAGAAGCATCAAAGCCAAATTTCACCCAAGCACATTGGGAGCTGTCTATATAGCATCAGACATGCAGGCCATCCTCCTCCCATTTCACAATTATTAATTGTAAAATAATGATTTCCCCAAGAAAGAAATTTAATTCTTCAAGTGTACTCACATCTGTTTGTAGTAAATATTTCAAAGTGACTTCGGGGAGGAAGAAAGGAAAGAAAAAAAAAAGCTTACATGAGTTTAACTATATTCAAGAATAAGCTCATAAAATATTATTTGTGGAAGATTAATTGAAGTGCTGATTAACACACGGTGTTTGTTCACAATGCCGAGAATGTTACTGATGCTTCGGTTGGGTCCCTTTTGTTCCTGCTCTGAGGATGGCTGTGGCTGTGGGCTCGCGGCCGAACAGGAGCAGGATCCCCAGCCTCCCTGCTCCTCCCCATGCAGAAAAATGACAAAAATGGACCATTAGCTGGGGATTAGCTCATACATTAAATAATGCTGTAAAATATTTTTATGGCGCTACTTCCAGTGGCTTTAAAGATGACTATTCAGGACATCTAAAGCTCAGGGTAAAACAGATATATGCTTTTTTTTTTTTTTTTTTTTTTTTTTGCTTTTTTTTTTTTTTTTTTTACAGTAACATTATCTTTAAACAACGAAGATTACAACTGATTGCAGAGCGGCAAAGCACCGGCATGTACAGTGAAATCATTCTCTACCAAATACAAAATATTCTAAGTATGATCACGTAATAATAATTACCTAATCTCTATTATTTTGCTTTTAGAATATTTACTTAGGCTTGGGTTACTAAAATTTCAAATAATACGGGCCCTGCTGTCATGGCTCTTTATCCATCTGAATCGTGGTCTCTTGTAAACAGTTCTGTGATCTGATTTCCATCGGGACAAGAGTTGTAAAAGGCTGGGGATTTGCGATGGATTTACACGTATACTGTTTCAGTTAAGTTACCAAGGTCGACTTAACAGCCCTTTTCCTCCGAGTCTTAAATACATTTGCCACCCAACCTCCTTCTGCAACGTTCAAGGAAATGGGCGCTGTGATTGCAGAGGATGTTTGAACTCCACTCCAAGCTCCCATTTACACTCCTTCAACCAAAGGTGAGATTTCATTTTGTTGTTTTTCTTTGAAAAAAAAAAGCCCAAGCTTTGTTGAGTTGCTAGAAAGCTACTCTTGCTCATATGCACATGCGCAAAACGCAGGTTTCTTTATGATTTCCAAAGGTCACTCTGCTTCCCAGTGTTCAGAAAGCAGCAGCATGCCACGCTGGCTGCTAGGCTGTACCACAGATATTAGCACGGCCTTCTGAAGCCCACGGTTTGCTCTCTGGAGGAATGTATCGGGTTACTGACCCGGTAATAGGCAGTTCTTGCTAAGGGCAGGGCTCCTCCAGACTAAACACAAAACAAACAAACATCGACGCCCTTCCATTACCTGGGACGTTCTTGGTAATGTTCCACCAGTTGGGCTTGCAGTGATTGTGCAGAAATGTACTGATAATAAAGGTAAATGAAACCCACAGCTAGTTCTCAGCTCTCAATGACTGGGTTGATTGTCTCGTTCGCTTGGCAAACAATTTCTTTTCTAAATGTTATTTCAGCCACAGATATAATTTCTCTAACACTGCAGAAAGAATCAGATTAAAATATGATACAGAAGCAGCACTTACCTTGGGCTGATTAATATGCTTAAGCTGTTACCATGCCACCATGCTTAAAAGCATAAAGATACGCTTTTCTACACCAGTC
Source organism: Tetrao urogallus (assembly GCF_951394365.1). NCBI lineage: Eukaryota > Metazoa > Chordata > Aves > Galliformes > Phasianidae > Tetrao > Tetrao urogallus. The sequence continues at coordinate 7,086,260 of NC_136814.1, forward strand.
TATATATATTGATACCTCCTGCGTGCCAGGAAAACCTCTTTGATTAGTCACACTAAACCACCGCTTAAGTGGTATGAATTTCTCAGGCCTGCACTTTCCATAATCAAGCAATAAATTCTGGGACTAATCATACGCAGCGCTGTCTCTTCCCTGCAACGCGCAAAGAAATTCATCAGGAGTTTCTCTAACCACAGGAAAGCTGCAACACCTAAGGAACCGAAGATGCAGACGACAGCTCAGAGCAAAACTCACTGTAACGCAAACTGAAGGCTGTGCACCATCGTGTATGTTTTGGGAGGGATTTTGGTTTGGGCACCAACTTTTCTCTGGTCCTATTTTCATCAGCCTGTAATGCTTTTTCATGGGAGAAAAAAAAAACTTTGGTAAAAATCGAAGTGCTTTTAAAATAAAGGCAGTGGGGATTTTCTTCTCCTCTCAGCTCGTCTGCCCACAAGGCACAGACACCTGGTCGCATACAACCCAAATTTCCTTCCTCTGTGGACGGTCTTTCAGAGCTCCCAGTGGCAGCTTTGGACTAGCGTGATGTCCAAGCTGGGAGCTTGGGAGATTGTAGTGAATATCTGAAACCAGAGGGTCTGCAGAGTGCACCTCAGCCCTCAATGACAACATTCTTTAAAACTGCGCGTGAAATTTAATCTAATTCTTTTGTACTCATGTTACCATACGCTTGGCTTAAACGTTGCATTTTTAAGCCAAAATGCAAAGTTAATCTATCTTAATGCCCCTCCAGGTGAGATTTATTATAGACCACTTTCTAAAACCAGTGTGCTCAATGTGCATGTGCATACCATATTCATCTTATTATTATCCAGTTGAAAAATTCCCAGTGTGTGCAACGCCTCAGATATAATAGCAGGCATGCCAACAGAATATGACACTTATGCTAATCTGCACCCCGCTGTGGAAAAACATACACAAGGATTCCATTACCACATTCATTAGGCTGCAGTGCACTTCATCTTGAATAGGGATTATGAACTATAATAGAGTGAAAACAGTTGATTGAATCCACTTAGCCAAATCTCTATGACATCAGCCAAATATTTCAGCGTGAGGAAGAGGAGGAGCCGAACCTTTGCCTGGCTCCATCTCTCTCTGATGCTTTTTGGTTTGGGGAGAGGGCTTGGGGACCGTCAAGGTCCCGATGACACTTGGCACTAAGAGACATTGAGGGCTGCCCAGGAGTTAGGTGAGAACAATGTGATACGGCCATTGGGACTTAGCATACATGTGCACTGGGGCTGGTTTTGCATGGATTCTACCAAATTCTGCATGCACCTGTCATAAGCTTTCTTGGCACCAATGGAAAGGATTTCCAAGCCAACCATACATGCAGCAAAAAATGCCAGTGACATCATTACACTGCTTAGATGGTAATCATAGTCAGATGAAAAAAGATGTTGTCCGATTTCACGTTCAGGTTTCCCAAGTATGCTTTGAGTGGATATTCAATTTTTGCTCATACACAATGAGTGCTGCCTGACAGCCTGCCTTTCTTGGCAGAAAACTGGACTCAAACTATTTAAAATATTGTCAGAAATAATAAAGAATGGAATACAAGTTAGAGAAAAGATTTGGAACTTAGTTGTGTTCAGAAGAAAAAAAAAGAAAAAAGAAAAGGAATGAAGCCATCCCCATGCACAGATTCTGAATACGATAATAAAAACCTCCTGTGCACAGCGTTTAGTCATTTCTGGGACTCTCTTGTTTATATATTTCCTTTTCATGTAGCAACTAAACAGGAAGTTCCTGTTAGCAGCAGCGTAATGTAACCAAAGGGAGAATCGCTGAGACTTGTGACAGACCCTGTTTGCTCCATTCCTTTTATTTTTTCTTTCAGTTTAAAAAGAAAAAGAACAGAAAAACACAGAAAGAATCATCAAGCTACTAAATATATCCAGTATATCTAAACTTTGTTTTTCCTGCATGCACCTGACCTGTATTGCACAGTACTTAGTGGAGGCCCTTGCTGAGCTCACATCCCCTAAGCATCCCCTGTACTTCTTTTTCTACCCAAATTTTTGCAATGCTGGAGGTTGCTCTGGTGGAACAGATGAACCCAGCAGCAGCCAGCAGCATTCTGGGGAGGAGACCATCCCAGTGGGGTGGAGCAGGTGGAGATGGCAGGGAAACACCTGAGTCCTTCCTTCCCAAAAATGTATGGCAGGGAACTGAGGGACAAAGGGCACTTGGAGATAACATTCTGAGCCATAAAAGCAGGAGATGGGTGGAGCAGATGGGAGGGCTGGGTACAAGTAAGGTTTGGTGGCAGCAGTCACGTGAAGGGCAAGGGGACAGAGATGAGATGGGGCTCAGGAGTGAGGCAGCTGCGAAGAACTGGCCAGTGGTGGTGTGGGATGAAGGACAAACCTGGTTTTGGAGTTTGGGAAGGAAAAATGAACTCCCAGACAAAAAGAAGTTTACATAAAGGCAAGGCACCAAGAGCCAAACCCAGCTCATGTTGCTGCATGGCAGCTAATCATCCCTGGGCAGCAGGAAGGGCTGCGTGGCTCAAAGGACATGCAGCAGGGCTTAGTGCTGCTGCTATCATGCTGCTATCATGTGTGGAATCGCTGAGCCAGTAGAGTTAGCAATGCTGTCTGTGCAGATGGCTTTGGGTCCAGCCCACTGCCTCACAAACTCCTGCTGGACCCAGGGTTTGCTATTAACCCATGCAGGCTAAATCTATTGCATGGCGTTACGCAGCCCCCACAGCCATATGCTCCAAGATAAAGCATTGGGTTTCTGCACGCATACAGGTACATACTGGGGAAAAGATGCTGAGCGCTATGTGAAAGTGCAGTTTCATGGAAGATCGGTGTTTTATGGTGCCAAAACTTTCACCTGCAGGTCTGGTCTTCCTGGAGGAAGGTTTCCCAGTGGCTTCAGAGAGAAGAGGTCTGTGGCCAGCAGCAAGCAACCCCCAGAAAAAAGAGCACTTTGTAAGCTCCTGAAGGAAACACAGCTCCCAGGGACAGCACAAGGAAAGAAAAAAGAAGCATCACGAAATATCTAAAACACTTAATTTAGCAGAGAGAGGGAAGAAACTCTGGGTAGGGTCTTTTCTTTTCCTTTAGTTGAGGTCCAGCTTCTATTTTTCAACTTTGAAAGATAAGTGGAAGCATCAAACAGGTTGAACGAGGCACTGTTTTCTTGCTACAGGAACATGGCCCTTTGCACCGAGATTGTAATACAATCCATCCTCTCTGGGACTGCAAATGCTACAGTGCAAAACTGTGTTTGAAAACCTCTTTTATCATTCATCGTCTCCAGACTGAAATCATTTTTGACAACCTCTGCAGAAAACAAGCAGCTTTCTGGCTACTGGCGAGCCGATTAAAGGGAGGAAACACATGTTCACTGTCAGACAGAGCCCCTGGAGAAAGCATTGACAACCTTTTAACCTCCTTTCCCAGTGAAAGTGCCCAAATGTTTCTCTGGAACAAAACCCCAGCATTGTTTTAAGCATCTTTTCATTTAATGCACTGTATTTTTCAAGGTACGTTAAAAATCAGAGGAATTCCATTTTAATGGGGAGATTTCAAAATCTCTTCAATTCCCATGCAAATGGAAATGCAAGCAGTTATTAATGGGAAATATCTTTCTATAGACCAATTTTTTTCTCCTCTTTCTTCTTCCTTTTATTTCATGTTTTTTTTCCATTTTTTTTTTTCCCCTTACTGTCTGACCACAGGTTAAATGCCAACACATTGAAAAGTTCACTAACCTCTGCAGTGATTTCTCAAAACAAGCCAAAAAACCACAGGAGTGAAATTTTCTGAACAGTAGGAAGGCTGACTAGCAGACATTATTAGCACTTTGAGCATTCAAATCTGGCCGTGGAAACTTCTGTGAGTTACAAGATGCTGGGGCAGGAAGCACCACACATTACCAATGTATTTGTTATCAAGGGAGCTGGGTTCCACTGTATTTAATCATCAGCAAGAGGGGAAAATAAATTTGCTTTTCAGAAGTAGAACAAGGATTTTTTTATTATTATTTTCTTCTTCTTTTTTCCTAACAGGGGAAAAAAAAAAAAGGCCTTCGGAGCAATTGGTCTGGCTCTTTGTAGTTACAAACATCCACTCAGAGGTTGTTTAACATTTAACCTTGCTATTTTTACCTTAATATCAGCAGCTGGAATAGTTCTGTCTGTTTTGATAAAAACGAGACTTTTTTCCATGTTGCATATTTGCTTTTACAGCTGAAAGGAACTGTTCCAGCTGAAGTAGGTAACTATAAAACTGCAGCGGTCTGAGCCGCCTGGGAGAGGAGGAGATTATTTGATTAAATGTTCCTGTAAGTAACTGCACACGGCACTGCCCAATATTTGCTAATGAAAGATAAAAGGCTGTGAGCTCTGCAGGTACGACGTCCCACGGGGGTTTGCTTCTCCCTTCCAAAAGCCCCTGCTTTAAACCACGTTCCACAACACTGCTGAGATTTCACTCGTGGGCTTGGCCAATGATGGGGGCAGTTTGCAATTTCTGCATCACCCCAAAAGCACTTGTTCTGTTCTGGCTTCTTGTTTCATTTTGATTTCTTCTAAAATAGCTTCACACCAACAACCAGGCTTAAAGCTGTCCAAATTGCATCTCCCTCTGCTCTCGGCACCAGTCCCGTTGGTGCACTGCTCTCCATCACAGGCTGTACCAGGAGGTGGCTCACAGGGATGTGTGCCACAGATGTCCCTTGTTGTGCCCTCTACTGGGGCAAACCTGCTTGAAGTGATCCAAGGAAGAGGAGGAGGAGGGGAGCCCAGCCTTGCAGTGTGTTCTGCACAAGACCAAGTCATTTAAACACCATCAGAAAGGGCCACCCATGGAGGCAAGGCACGCTGCAACTGAGCACCTTGCACTGGGCAGAAGGGAAAAAATCCTGTCTTTCTTCTGTCCCACTCGTGTCTTGCCCCAGCAAACATTTCTATCTAACGCATCTCCGACAGTCACAGGAAGTAATCTCACTCCTATTTTAAGTAACGCAACAGCTTTAAAGGAGGAAATTTCCCTGAGAACACAGTTGCCAAAGAAAAAGAAACCAAAGTTTCTCCTTTCTACTAGATGCTTGCTGCACAGCTTGGTCTATCCTCCCATAACCCAGAAAGTCTCAGCAAGACCTGACCATTACATAAACTGTGGTATTCACCTCCCTTCTGAACTGGAGTAGAAGCAATTGGTGGCAGGGCAGGGAAGGCGAACCAGATCCCATCCCTCAACCCCATGCCTCCCACAGCACATAGGAGATCTCCTGCAGGTCAGGTCTGGAGGAAGCACTGCCTCACCCAGTCTGGGTGTTTGTTGTAGGCCATGAAATGCCATGGTTGGAGTTATGCTTGTAGGAAACTGCTAATTCTGTTCAGTTACTTCTTCGTCTACAGGTAAATGCAGAAATCCAGAGTTTTCTCTCTTCTGGTTTAGGCATACATGGCTGACCCTTCTCTCTGTGAATAACTACAAGCAGGTGTGTGTAAACTCTATC